>NC_133618.1:168394064-168649064 GCF_048593235.1 Sminthopsis crassicaudata | reverse complement strand
AGAGAGAGAGAGAGAGAGAGAGAGAGAGAGAGAGAGAGAGAGAGGGAGGGAGGGAGGGAGAAAGAGAGAGAGCCTTAGAATCTGTAAAATGCTGTATCTGCAAGACTCCATCTAAAAATGAAGCAATTTCATTTGTCCTTAATCCTGTTTAGTTTGAATGCTTACTGTTGCCAGTTTGAAAGATGTTAACAATAAATGAGGAACTCCATCACTCTAGTGTGAAAGATGCCTGCAGGATATAACTTTTGCTCTTAATATTTATGGGGCTTGACCTCTAACTGTCAATGATCCCCTGCTTTCCACAAACCTATTTTTGGGGGCAAATGCGGATTGCCTGAGGAATAAGAATCTATTAGGTGACGCATTCAGTGTATATGGTATTCAGTGTTTGACATTGTGGATTTCACCTTCCTTGAAAAACTTTAGTCATTGGTCGCAGGTGGGACTATATGGGCTTTCTCATAAAGGAGTAGTAAGAACTTAAAGCCTTCAAAATAATTTACTAACTGCAATTGGACAATGTGCAATCAAAGAGAACAACTAAGTTACTTGCAAAAATGAGGCCTTTGGGAACCATGAGAAAAACAGAACTTAAAAACAAGTAGTTAAAAAGAAGTAGCTGAAGTTATGATGTCTTCTTACAAACTGCTATTATCCAAACTAGGCCATCCCTTGTATCTGTAAAAGGAATACTGTAATGCTAAAGTCTTAAAGTTTGCAAACAGCAGCATCTTAATTTTAAATTAAAGTAAGACTCAAAACAATTTTTTTTCAAAAAGTTCTTAAAGTAAAATTATCTCTAGCAAACAGAAGGTATATTTTTGTGGGGCCCTCTGAAACACCTTCCAATTGTTTCTTACTTATAAATCTTGTTGTACACACAAAGATTAAAGCCAAATCCCTAGTCAAGGAGATACAAAAGAAGAACTGTGATGTAGGAAAGGAGACAATCTTGGAAATCCTTGAAGATAAAAGTTCTACAATAAAATACAGAATCTGAGGAGTAAAGTATTAAAGGAAGTTAAACAAATTAGAAAAAGAAGAAGAATTTTTTTTATTTTAGTTTTATTTTCAATTCCAACTTATCTTTCTTACATTGTGTGTATATATATATATACACATATATAAATATATATATGCATGCATAACATACATAGTTATACAAAATGTATTTCTACCTTAGCCATGTTAAAAAAAAAAAGCAAGAAAAATAAAGGAAAAATATACTTCAGTCTAAACTTTGAGTCCAATCAGTTCTCTAAATGGAGGTGGATAGCAATTTTACATCATGAAATTGTGGTGAATTATTTTATTAATCAGAGTTACTATAACATTTGATTACCTTTATAATGTTGCTGTTACTGTGTTTATTGGTTTCTTAGTTCTGCTGTATTAATTCATATTAAGTCTTCCCAGATTTTTATGAAACTACTTCTTCATCATTTCTTTTAGCACAATATTATTGCAATATGTTAAAGTATTTAAGTTATTCCCCAATTGAAAGTCATCTGTTCAGTTTCCAATTTTTTTTACCACAAAAGATCTGCTCTAAATATTTTAATATAAAAATTTATTTTTTTAAATTATAGGTAGAAATAATTTTATAATATTCATTTTAAGAAATTGAGTCTAAATTCTCTCCTTGCTTCCCTTTACCCTCCTCTTCCTGAGATGGCAAGTAATTAGATAAAGGTTTTACATGTATATCCATGAAAAACATATTTCCATATTAGTCATGTTGTAAGAGGATAACTAGGTGACTCAGTGGATAGAGCAACTGACCTAAAGTTAGAAAGATATGAATTCAAATCCAGCCTCAGACATTTACTAGATGTATAACCCTGGGAAAGTCACTTAGCCCTATTTACTTCAGTTTCCTCATTTGTGAAGTAAGTTGGAAAAAGAAATACCAAACTACTCCAGTATCTTTGTCAAGAAAATTACAAATGGGGATGACAGAGTCAGACATTACTGAAATAACTAAACAACAATATGTACAAAGAAGTAAACATAAAACCCACACAGATCTATAGGAAAAAACAAAAAACAACAAAAAAAATTTAGTATGTGTTGATCTAAAATTAGCTTCTATGCCAGTGAATAGCATTTTTCATCATGAATCCTTCAGAATTGCCTTGGATTGTTGTATTCCAAAAAGAATTAAGTTATCCACAATTGATCTTTGTACAATATTTCTCTTATTATGTGCAAGGTTCTCCTTTCAGGAAGCTCATCTAAGTTTTATTCAATTTTTTTCTAAGATAAACGTTATTTAATTATTCTATTTCCACTTCTGTTAATCTGAGAAATTTACCTTTTTGTAAATGTATGTCTATTTCATTTAGATGGTCAGTTTTATTGGCATTTAATTGGAGATACTTTCTAATAATTGTTTTAATTTGGTTGTCATTGGTTGTGCATTGCACATTTTCATTTTTCATACTGGTGATTTCCTTTTTTCTTCTTTTTAATTGAATTGGCCAGTGGCTTATCTATTTCATTTTTAAAAGTAAAAGCAGTTCCTAGTTTTATTTATTAGTTCAATAGGTTGTTTTCTTTTTCATTTTCAATTTAATGAGTCTCCTTTGATTTTCAGAATATCTATTTTCATGTTTAATTGGGCATTTTTAATTTGTTACTTTTCCAGGTTTTGTTTCACATGCTTAATTATTAATGTGTTAGAGATATAAATTCCTCCCTAAAATTGCTTAACTGCAACTCATAAATTTTGCCAATTGTCTTTGATTAAATTATTGATTGTTCATATAATTAGTTTTTTGACCTATTAATTTTTAGGATTAGATTATGTAGTTTCCAATTAATTTTAATCTACACTTCAAAGCACCTTTATTGCTTATAATTTTTATTGCATGATGGCCCCAAAAGGATGCACTTAATATTTTTGCTTTTTTAAATTTGCGAGATTTTTATATCCAAATATATGGTCAAGTTTTTGTGAAGATATTATATACAACCACAAAAGACATATTCCTTCCTACTTAAGTCCAATCCAATAATTATTTATTAAATGACTACCATGTGCTAGACATTGTGCTAAGCACTTAAAATACAATTAAGAAAATCTAAAAAGAAAGGCAATATGTGAAAAGAAGCAGAAAATCAGAATGTGGCTTGAAATGGAACATAAGGGACATGGGGGGAGGATAAGGTGTCTTGCTCAATGGAGTTGATAGGAAATCAAAATGTAGAGTGAACTGAGTCTAGCTTTTGCCCATTAAAAGGGAAGGCATGGGGAGGAGTTTGATACTCTGCTCTCCAGTCCTCCAAATGTGGGGTGATATCAACCAAGATTTGAATTAGCAACATGTTGGTGAGTTTAGAAGTGGTGAGATTATGCTGAGGATTATCTTGTTGAAACCAGGCAGGGCAGAAGATACAAAGTGAAATGATTTATCTATTGTCATTTGATATTCTTCATAGTTCTAGCATATCTAAATTTTCTAAAATTGTACTTATCTCCTTAACTTTTTTCTTGCTTATTTTATGGTTAGGTTTATCCATGTTTAAGAGGGTAAATTGGGGTTCCTGACTAGAAGAATGCTATAGTCTATTTCCTCCTATAACAATTAATTTTTCTTTCGAGACTTTGAATACAATGCCCTTTGGGACAGAAGAGTTTAGTATTGATATTAATTCACTGTTTTTGGTATCTTTTAGCAAAATATATTGAACCTGATTATCTCTTTTAATTATGTCTACTTTTTCTTTTTCTTTGCAGTCATATTGCTACCCTTGTCTTTTTACTTAAGCTAAAACATAATAAATTCTACTCTACTACCTTATTTTAGTTCCTGGTATTTTCTGTTTCAAATGTGTTTCTTGTAAACAATTTTTTGTTGAATTGTAGTTTTTAGTCCATTTGTTATTCTCCTCTGGTTTATGGGAGAGTTAACCCCATTCACATTTCACATTCACACTTAGGATTTCTGTGTATTTTTCTCTATCCTATTCTTTTCTATTTATTTTTCTCCTCTTTTAAAATTTTGTCTCCTCCTCAAAAGTGTGTTTTCTGACTAACTAGTTCCTTCATTAATTTGCCTTCCCTTTTACTACCTTCCCCTTCAGGGAAGTAGCCCTCTCCCCCTTAATTTCTGTACTGAACTGTTTGTATATATGTATTATTCCATCTTGAACCAGTTCAGATGAAAGGGAGGTTCAAATGGTTCACACTTCCATCCACCTACCATCATTTTCCCTTCATTACAAAAACTCTTCCTTATATACTTCTTTTATGTGAAATAGTTTTTCCTATTCTTTTCCCCCTTTCCAGTGCATCATTCTTCTTCAATCTTTCATTTTTTGTTAGATAATATAGATTTACACTTATGCCCTTTGTTCAAGTAAACTTCTAACCGCTTTAATGATGATAAAATTCAGAGAGGTTACATGTATCATCTTCCCACACAGGAATATAAATTGTTTAACCATATTAAATTTCTTACAGTTTCTCATTCATGCTTCTCTTGAATATTATATTGCAATGTCAAATTTTTAAAATTCAGTTCTAGTCTTTTCATGAAGAATATGTTAAAAGTTTTCTTTTATTAACTCCATTTTTTTTCCTCCATAAAATTATATTCAGTTTTACTATGTAGTTTATTCTTGGTTGTATCCTAGCTCTTTTGCCTTGCAGCATATTATATTCTAAGTCTTTTGTTCCTAACTAGTTGTAACTGTTAAAACTTGTGTGATCCTGACTTGATTTACTTGAATTACTTCTTTCTCTTTTTTAATGGTTGTTTTAACATTTTCCCCAGTTACATTCAAAGCAATTTTTTTTACATTTGTATTTAAAATTTTTGAGTTATAGGTTATCTCCTTTATCTCTACCCACAATTAAGAAACCACATGTGAAGTTAGGCAAAATATTTCCATAAAAGTCAAGTTGTGAAAGAAAACTTAGATCTCTCACCCTTATAAATATAAAAATCCTCAAAGAAAATTAAGTTAAAATATATATAGAGAGAGAAATTGAAAATGCTTTTATCTCTATTCAGACTCCATCCGTTTCTTCTCTGTGTATGAAGAGGATTTTTTTCATCATAGTTGTAGATATTTGTACTACTGAAATTAATAAAATCATTTATTGATAGTCATCTCAGAACAGTGCTATTACTTTGTATACAGTATATTTCATTTTGTTTATAAAGACTTTCTAGATGTTTTTTTTTTCCTCAACTTACACCCTTGCCTTGCTTATATGTACTCCTTCTAATTGCCATAATAATGAGAACTTTCAAATGAGTTACAAATAACATCTTTCCATGTAGGAATGTAAACAGATATACCTTATTAAGTCCCTTATATCATTTTCCATGATTTCTTTGTTATGCTTCTCCAGAGTCCTGTATTTGAAAAGTAAATTTTCCATTCAGTTCTGGTCTTTTCATCATGAATGCTTAAAAATCCTCTGTTGCATTGAATATCTACTTTTTCCCCTGAAGGATTACACTCAGTTTTGCTGGGTAGGTGATTTTTGTTGCAACCCTAACCCTATTGCTCTCTGGAATATTATATTCTAAGACTTCCAGTGCTTTAATATAGAAACTGCTAAATTTTGTGTTATTCTAAGACTCCATTATACTTGAATTGTTTCTTTCTGAATTCTTGCTATATTCTCTCCTTGACCTGGAAATTCCAGAATTTGGTTATAATATTCCTATGAGTTTTTATTTTAGGATCTCTTTCAGGAATTGATCAGTGTTTTTTTTTTCAATTTTTATTTTACCCTCTTATTTTAGAATATTAAAAGTTTTCCTTGATAATTTCTTGATAGATGATATCCAGGCTCTCTTTTTAATCATGACTTTCAGGTTGAGCAATAATTTTAAAATTATCTATCCTGGATCTATTTTTCACGTCAGTTATTTTTCTAGTGAGATATTTCACATTATTTTCAATTTTTTCACTTTTTTGGTTTTGCTTTATTGTATCTTGATTTCTCAGAAAATCATTAGCTTCCATTTGCTTGGTTCTATTTTTTAAGAATTATTTTATTCAGTTGGCTTTCATACCTCCTTTTCCAGATCTCCGATTTGGCTTTTTAAGGTATTCTCATTAACTTTCTCTATTTCCTTTTACATCTCTCTCAATTCTTTCCCTGATTTATCCTTTATCTATCTTACCAGATTTTCAAAGTCCCTTTTGAGCTCTTCCATGGCCTGAGGCAATTGCTATTTTTCTTGGAGGCTTTGGATGTAATTTTGATTTTGTTATTTTCTGAGTGTGTGTTTTGATACTTTTTGTCACCATAATAACTTTCAATAGTCAGGAACTTTTTTTGTTTTTTTTTCTGCTCATTTCCCTAACCTATTATTCTACTTTTAATTCTTTGTTAAAGTAGGGCTCTGTTTCCCGGGTGGAGAGTACACTGTTCCAAGTTCCAGGGGTTTTGTGCAGCTATTTTCAGAAATCCTTCTAGGAATTTGACCACTAGTCCTCTTTTCTGTCCTGGAGCTGTTATGTGTCCCTGCCCCACTATAGCTGTAAGATTTAGTGAGCTTGACCAAGCCTACACTGGGATTACACATCAGACTTCTACATTGTTGCCATAGACCCTCTACACTGACCTTCTGAGTCTTCCCTGGTGATCCAGGGCTGAGAGGTCCAGAAGCCTCCAGCAGAGGGTTTCCCCTCCTGAGGCTGGGATCCAGGCCAGAACTGGAACTGAGCCTATGCTGGGACCTGGTAGGCTCTCACTCTGGTTTCACAGACCTTCTCTGCTGTCCTTCCAGGTCCTCTGCTGTCTCTGAGCTGAGAGGTCTGGAAGCCACCAGGACTGCTACTGATTCAGAGGTAGGACTGAGCAGGGGGTGAGGCTGGGTCCAGGACTGCTCTGGTGTGCCCTATACCAGGACTAAATGCTGGACTCTACCCTGATGTCACAGACCTTCTCTGCTGAGCTTTTAGATTGCCTTCAGCTAGAAAATGTTTTACTCCATTTTGGGTGTTCTGATGCTCAATTATTTAAAGGAATTTGGAGCAGTTTGGGGGAGAGATTGGACAAATTTTTGCCTTTACTGTACCATCTTGGCTCTGCCTCTCGAATTATTTCTTTCTGTCTGTTTGCAGTATTTTCTCCTTGATACAGGAGCTCTGGGATTTGATTTTACTATTCCTGGGAGTTTTTACTTTGGGTTCTCTTTCAGAAAGTAATAGATGGATTAATTTGATTCCTACTTTGCCCTCTAGTTCTAAGATATCAAGGCAGTTTTCTTTGAAATATAATTTGTAGGCTCTTTTTGTTGATTATGGTTTTCAAACAATGAGATAATTCCTATTTCCTCAATCTATTTTCCAGATCAGTTGATTTTCCTAGGAGATAATTCACATTTTCTTAAATTTTTAAAAGTATTTTGATTTTCTTTTATATTTTTTCTAGATGTCTCATGGAATAATTAGCTTTTACTACACCAACTCTGATTTTTAAAGTTATTTTCTTCTGTTTTTTGGACGTGTTTTACCATTTAGTCAATTGTGATTTGCAAGTTGTCCTCCCCATTAGATTGTGAGTTTCTTAAAAGGAAGAACTGTCTTTTTCTTTCTTCATATCCCCTACACTTAGGACAGTGCCTATCATATAATTGATGCATAGTTCACTTTTGTTGACTAATTGATTGACAGTGTCAGACATTCTCAGACTTGAAACTTCAGAGATCAGTGAAATTCATTCCTGAACAGCAATTCAGTCTTAAAAAATGTATGACTACTGATCATGTGCTCTTTAAATGAAGATCCCTATTTAAAGAAATCACAATTCCACACAAAACAGTCCTTTCCACTTATGATCTGGTCATTTCTTCCATATTGACTGAAATCAGGTCAATCAAAATATATATTCATTATATTATATAATGCTTCTTGTGGGTTATAGGACCAGTGCAAGCTATCTAATTTACATTGTTAATGTGTGTGTATATATACATATATATATATATATATATATATATATATATATATATATAGACATACATGCATATATATCTTTACATTAAAATTAAATTTATCTTTTCAATTTCAATACTTTACTCTTTTATCTGCCTTTATAGTCCAAGCAGAGAAAGTCTAATCTGTTATTCCATTGTCAGTTTTTCATATACTTGAAGATTGCTATTATTATCACTTGTCAAAGAAAATCCTCTTTTTTTTTCTGAATATTCTTAGTTCTTTCAACCATTCCTTACATAGAATGAACTTGAGACCTATCATCAATTGGTCTTCTCTGGACAATTCCCAATTTATCAGTATCTATTACAAAATATGCCTACAGCGAAACCCAATATTCCTGAGGTATTCTAAGCAAGGTAGAGTACAGTGTAATTGTATGTTTCTATGCCTCTGTTATCATAGTCTAAGATGGTTTTGTTGACTGTCATATCATTGTTGATCTTGAAGTTCACTAAAATCCCCAAGATCTTTTCCCCCTCAAATGAACTGCTTTTTAGTTATACCTCCTTATTTATGAGGTCTTTTTATTTATGAGGTAGATTTAAAATTCAAAAATATGCCTTTATATTTTAGAAGTATCTATCACTTTGATTCTTCTTATGAATTCATATTGATAACCAAAATCAGTTTTGAATTAGCAAATGCTTTATATCATAGGGATGTTTTATGTTTGAGCATAATCACTTCCCCAATCAACAGTGGAATACTTGGGTAAAATGGAATTCTATGGTTAGTGAGATTAATTACAAGAAACATGAGTAAAGGAGTACTGTATTTAGGTTCAAAAGACCTTGTTTCTAGTCTTGTATCTGCCATTAATTATTTGTGGTACTATCATTCATCCTTCCCTACTGTGAACTATAAATTCCTTGAGGGGTGATACCAGATCTTATTTTTTATATACCTCACAGAAATCCCAGCACATTATAATTTATATATATAGCTTGCCTTCTTATAGTCAAAATGGAAAAAAGTGATTACATCAATTGGCTTATAATCTAATAAATTCATAAAGGCATAGACTCTGTCTAGAAAAGAGAAGATATTAAAATAACTTCCTCAGTGATTTTTAAAAAGCCCCATGCAGGGTTCTATCAAATAGAATCTAAGTCTTGAAAGCTCAATTCTATACAGGTTTCATTAATAGATATGATACTCAGATACTGAAATGGATGTATATTCTCATTGATTTAGCAGTTCCTTTCAATGATGTAGATTACATCCCTTTTATAATTTCTCATCTTGGGTTATTCTCCTCCATTGTTCCTAAAAATTTGGCCACAAAGGGGCCTCCACAACATGAGATTCTTCCAACATTGAACATGTACAAGATAAATTTTCTGGCTGAACACATAACATTCTTCCCATCTTTTCTTCCTATCAACATTTTCTTGACAATGTCCTTTACTCTGGTTTTTCTTTAGAGTTTCTTATTATATATACATGTATATAATGTAATACATAAATATTTGCACATATACATATATTTATGTATATATATATATACATATACTTATATCATATTTGAACACATCATGCAGCTTTTCATTGCCTTCTCAGTATGTGAGTTGTGACACTCAACTGTAGTTCTTTGGAGGTAGTAGCCTTCCATATTTCACAACATAAAAAAATATGAATGAAATATTAGTACTGAAAAGATGGGTCTTTATTTTCATACAAATGAAAAAAGCAACAGCAAGGGAAATATCTAGATTAAATTCCAGGAACCCATAACCAGATATCTTGGAAAAAAAAGTTTAGTATTGGAAAGATTTGATTTATAGCTAGGGAGTTCACTTGGAATGTGTCTAATTCTTTGAAAATTACATGAATATCTTTCTGAGTGCTACTAGAGGGGAAAAAATACACTGGAGGACTGGAGTAAGTAAGAAAAGATCAGGTAGAAAGTTGTCTAGGAGTGGTCTGCAATAGCTAAAATTTTGGTTTAGAGATTATAATTGAATTTTAGCTTGGAGCAAAAAGACAAAGAATAAATGACAGGTATCTTCAGATTTTTAAAGGATTGTCATGTGACAAAGCAATTATGTTTGTAACTCCAAAGAGCTGAATTAAAGATAATAGGTAGAATATAGGGAGAGGTGGATTCTAGTCCTAACAATTAGACCAATTAAATAATAGCTATCTCTTGAGATAGTGAGTTCTCTGATATTAAAGGTATAAAGAGCGTTTATCATTCATCAGGGATATCTTAGAGACTATTGTTCTGAGTAAGGGTTGAAAATATCAAAATTCAATTCTATCCCAATGCAGAAGCATCTATTAAGTACCTACTATATGGAAAGTATTTTCTGAAGCAAGAGGGAGAAAAGATGAAAAAATGTCATTGTCTTTACCCTTAAAGAGCTTATAATTTAATTGGGAAGATGAGATTTAATTTAATAAGAATTTATTAAGTGTCTACTTTGTGCTAGGCATTTAATAAGTATGGAGGATGCAAAGAAGAGAAAGTCTTCATATTTAGAGAGCAGACATTCCACTGGGGAGAAATGTGTACACCTATAAACAAATACAGGTAAATAAATTTGAAGTAATTTTAAGGATAGGGAGGGGGATATTAAGGATTGGAGGAGTCAGGAATGGCCACTTTCAGGAAATTTACATAAATAAATTTAATTCAAGGTAAGATAAGATAAGAATAGAGGAGAGGTCTGGACAAAATTATCAAGGAAGTCTTTATACAGGAAATAGCACTTGGGCTAAGCTTTCAAGGGATAAAAGAACTCCTTTAATAGATAGAGATGTGGATAAAGTGTAGATATGGAAGGCTGTCAGTGCAAATCCACAAGAGGAGATCATAATTAGAGATTCTGTCATAGAGTAAATTCAATTGATTTATGGAGTTCAGAGTTGCAGGGAGATAAAAAACAAACAAACAAATAAACAAACAAAAAAAAAACACAAGGATGGGGGGGCATAAATAGTTGAGGGATTGGAATTGGGCAGGGGCAGTCTGATCAAGGGAATTAGAGATTAAGGTAGAAGTGAATGAATGAATAAAATGATGAATGATTGAAAAAATATTGTTTTTAATATACACAAAGTACTATGCTAAACATTCAGGACAGAATAGAATAATAGATTAGGTCTTATTCTCAAGCAGTTCACATTCTATGGAGAGAGACAGTAGGGTTTTTAACTTCAAGTCAAATAGAAATGTCCAGTAGTCCTAAAGAAATAGCAGCAAAGTAGATGGTATTGCATCTTCCTTAATAACTATAACCATTTCTCATGTTGAACTATGGGTAGTACAAAAGACTTTTATAGCAAGAACTTTCTTTTCCAAGTCTTCAATAACTATGGTTACTGAGGAAGTAAGGGCTAAGGTAACTGCAGATGAAGTTGCCAGGTTTCAACTCCATAAAGTTTACTTCCCTATTTGATGACTGTAGTAGCCAAAAAGAAAGCAGGGCCACCAGGGAATAGAAAGGAATGGTCCTAATCCAGAGCACCTGGGTCTGAGTTCCAAGTTTTGTTTCCATCATGGTCAGAGAGAAGACCATGAGTCATTCTTAAGTACTTGCTCAAGTTAATGATCCAAGACAATTCCAAATGGCCCATTAATGAAAAACACTTTCCATTGTCAGAGAAAGAAAGGATAAGTTTTGATTACAAATTGAAGCATACTTTTAAAAAACTTTCTTTCTTTTCATCTTATTTTGTTTGTGTTTTCTCTTGTAAAACTTCTAATATGAAAATATATTTTGCATGATTTCACATATATAATATACATCGAATTGCTTACCCTTTCAAGGAAGAGGGAGAAAATTTGAAACCCAAATTTTCTAAACTATTGTAATGTTTTTCATTAATTGAAAATATTTAAATTAATTAATACAAATAATGATATTTTTAAACTATGAGTTATTAAATTTATTGGGAGTGGGGAAAATGACCTGCAGATCCACAGAGGACACCATTAATGACCTAGACAAGATGGAATAGATTTTAAATGAAAAGTGGGTTGCTATGTGATAGCATCAGAGCAAATATCTAAAAATGAGATGGACAGTGAAAAGTATATTAACTCCTTTTTCTGGTGTTATATGCCCAGGAAGATATGGTATGAGAAGGAACAGAGCAATTGGATTGCTAGAACTTTTCTGAGAGAAAGTGGGAAGAAACATACTTCTTATTTTTTAAACATATAATAAATTTATTATTATTTTAAATGCATTATCAAAGTGAGACTTGCCCTGGTATCTACTAGTGGTCAATTATTGAGGAGCCACAATGAATTGGAGTTAAGTGAGGTAAATCTGTGCTAAGTCCTCAACCTCAAGCTCTCCTCCAGAGTCATGGGAAGTCCAATTGCAAGACACAGATCAGGACAACAGGCCATGACCCTCTCCAAACTTTGTTGGAAGACTTCTGGGAAAGAGAGCCCACTACCCCTTCAATGGGGCTCATTTTATTTTGACAGCATGGTACTTGGATGTCTACAATCCCTTTCAACTGTTTTCATAATAATATTAAGAAATTGAAAAACCATACTTCTATAAATGTTAGTATCTAAAGAAAAATACTAGAACTCTGCCTTAGTATTGACTGTGCACAAAGGCAAGAAAAACAATAGGAAATTAGGAAAACTGCAGTAGTTCAGCTAGGCTAACATATAGCTTAGTCAAATGAAGGAAATATGGCTGGAAATATTGGTTAGAGTAAGACAATTTCTATGGTTCCCATTCACAATTAGATTTTGTGATGACCTCTGGAGTCCATTACAACTCTAGAATTTTGTGATTCTATATTTAGTGATAATATATAATTATGGTGTAACAGTAACACTGAGCACATAATTCTGTTTATGGAATTTTAAGAAGTCTAAAAATGCCTTGATTGCGTTGTTATTTACTGTTAATTTCACATGAACTTCAAAAGCAGATTCTCTTCCACATAGGCGTATAAAGAAAACTGAATAGCTTCTACATATTATCTTCTTTCTCATCAGTATAAATTTGTTGAGGAATCATGTTTCAAGATTTTGAAAATAAAAAGCATTAGACTGTTCTCTGACCAGGAGCTTATACAATCTAGATGGATAAATACTTCATGGACTTAACATGCTAACCCATCATTCAAGACAGCATTGACTGAAAGCCAAATTAGTACCCTAGGTCACAGGGAGTAAGTTATTATTGCCTTATTATTCAGGAGCCAAAAGTACCTTGTGATTCATAAGAGGAGGTTTCTTTGTTTTTATGGTATGATTAACCCAAGAATCATAAAAGAGAATTCTCCTGAGGACCTCAACATTTAAGATGATTTTTAAAAATTTATTAGACTTTTCCAGGCATTAATCATCTTAATTCCCATGCAATTCTTCTTATAAAAGATACTACATAGCTACAGACTGAAGCATCAAGTCTAAATGTGATTTGTCCAACATTGGTCATGTAACAAGTTTCAAGGCTAGGATTAGAACATACCCTAATGTCTGAATTACTATTCCATACATATCAAGACCTCTAGTTAAAGGAAGAAAATGTGGCTTAGTGGCAGAACTATACTGGGTTCAGAATGTTTCAGACTTTATCCTTGGCTGCTAACTTCTTGGAGGAACCTTCCTTCATAGTATAAACCTTTGGATAATGATCCTGATATCTTTTTGTTGTCCATATACCATGTAGTACCACTCCTTAGGACTCTGAGACTTTCCTAGAGCATTTCCATTATCAT
This sequence comes from Sminthopsis crassicaudata, assembly GCF_048593235.1. NCBI lineage: Eukaryota > Metazoa > Chordata > Mammalia > Dasyuromorphia > Dasyuridae > Sminthopsis > Sminthopsis crassicaudata. The sequence continues at coordinate 168,635,399 of NC_133618.1, read as the reverse complement.
GGCCCGTCTTCTACTTTTTCAGGAGTTGAGAGACATCAGCAATGCTGTAAAAGCTGAGGCAGGGTCTTTAGGAGACTGAACAATCTTGTTCCAGTACAAGCAAACTTAGCTGGACCTGATTATTCTCTAAATAGCTTCTTTTCCTCATATTAAATTTACCCAAGTGTCAAAATTCCTAATTAAAATTTTGTATGATATTGGACTTGGACTGAGGAAACTAAGACTCAAATCCTCCTTTTGATAACTCTTTAGCTTTGTTATTTAACCTCCCTAAGGCTCAGTTACCTTATCTATAAAATAGTGGCAATAGCACCTACCCCAAAAGATTGTTGTGCAATTCAAACAAAATAATGTATGCAAAATGTATCTCACATTTTAAAAACTGCCTAATTGTGGATTTGTTATTAGTGCTGGCAGTGGAAACATTTGATGTGATCCTTGATACCTGTTGAATAGTGTGATGCATATTTTATTTATAAAGGTCAACTAATTAGTAAGGAAGACTCTAAAAGCAAGAATTCAAAAGGCAATATCTCTGAATAACATAATGATACTTTTTAAAAATCTAATACATTAAGTTGTCCTACCTCGAAAAGAAAAACCTTATTAAAGTTCCTCCCAGCGGGGTCACTAGCGTGGGCTGATCACCTTTACTCACCACTATTCATTATTAAAGCTCTAATGATAGTAATATTGTGATAGAATGAACTGTGGGATAATAACACTGGGAAAAAATGCAAGCCCATAAATGAGGAACAATTACAAGTAGAAGGAATATTGTAACATAATCAGCAGTAAATAATTACTCTGTGTGCATATGTAAAGAACATATGTATTATATAAATATATTTTTCTAGGCTATAAAAATAATTTGTTTTATTTAAGGAAAAAGAACCCCCCCAATTTTCTCCACCCCCTTTTTTTTTGCCTACCTAGTTGAAATCACACACCCAGCTTTGAGCAAGATTTCTATGAAAGTTGCACTGAAAAATCAAGGAGTCAAATGCAACCCAAGTTGAAAAAAGAACAGTACTTAAACTGAAAATGGAACTCTTATTTTCACGATTTGATCTTGTTTATACAAAAGCTGTCTCTGCCTCTTGGAGGAACAAACACATTTGTTAAGGTCCAAGGTTTGTATCAATACTGGATTGCCCCTAATATAAGATTTCAGTGTAATCTGGAGGCAGGAGGGTATGGCTGTTAGAAACTTGGCTTTAGAGTAAGGAACACTTGAATTTTAACTCCTGACTGTGTCCTATGCTGGGTGGTTCTATAATCCTGGGTATGTCACCTAATTGATCAGTGCTCTAGCAAAAACAACAAACTATCACTTGAAGAGAAAATGTCACTTGATGTTGGTAGAGAGTTTCCAGAAGTGTCCTGGAGTCAACTTCTATCAGCTTTTAAATTTTCAGTGGAGTCTCAGAAATTGACAAATGAATTAGGGTTTGATTTATTTTGTTGATTTGTCTAACTAGACTCAGAAAAATGATAAGAGAAAATGTTAATAAAGCAGATTAAACTTAAAGTACATTGTGTGTACTTCTTTTTTCCCCCAGAGAGTCAGTTGTTAAACTTTTGCCAGCATCTGGAGTTCCTTCTACCAGTGAAATCACAGCTGCTTTCTGTTCCTCATCCCCCTTCACAGGCTTGTTGAGAGGCTCAGATGAGATATTTAAGTGTTTTGAAAACTAATGTGCTAAATAAATTTCCATTGTTATTTTAAAATGTACTTTTTAAGTCCATTGTTTTAACTACAGCTAAGAAAGTTTCTTTTTGATATTAATCAAGTGTTTATTAAGTTTTACTTGAACTACATGACAGTCATTATTTTAGTCTATGAGGATTTAAAGGAGGAAAATTAAAGAGGTCCATCACTTATCACAAAATATCAACAATTGGTTGATATTCAGTTGCTTTCTTGAGTCCAATTCTTCATGACCTCATTAGTATAATTTTGGGCAAAGATATTGGAATAGTTTGTCATTTCTTTCTCCAACTCATTTTACACATGAGAAAACAGAGATAAACCGGGTTAAATGACTTGCTTTGTGCAATTGTTCTACTTGAATAAAGGCTAACAAATCGATATAAAGCAAGAGAAAAAATAAAAGATGGGCTTTAGGACAAATTATTCCATATGCTCATATATAATTATTCAAGGTCAAATTGAAGTTCATTTAATCTAGATTTTTGATACTCCAAACTCTTTTTCATAATATTAGATTCTCTTTTTATTGTTATATCTATAGAAGGACACTGTTAAATTTCCAAAGAACTATGAAGGAGGGATAGCATAATAATAAACACATTAGGGGAATTAGTCTATCAATTCCTTAACAGAAAGCAATTGACAGTGACCAAGAATTGTTACATCTACTATTCCCTCCCTTCAGAGGCGGAGGAGGTTCATGTTCCCCAGGAAACTATTCGGGTATAGATAAATGACCATTCCTACCTCTTAACTAGAGCCTTGGTCCAGAAAAACTGTCCCTCCCCACAAAATGTGCCAGAAAATGATGTTGCTCTGGTTATCTGACCTGTTGCATGATGAAGTGAGAATGGGATTCATTTTCATATTCATGATCTTATATTATCAAAGAGTTGCTATTAGATCTATTCTCCCATTGTGGCAACTTATGCCCAGGTTCCTCTACCAGGCACATCTTGTACACTTTCCCTTAAGTGCCATCCAGTAAACAAAACAGCTTTTAGAAAAGCCATGTACAAGATGACATAGGAAGAACAATAACTACAAAATATTCCTTCCTAAACCTCAGGCACACTCTTTCCACAAATACACATAATGTTTATGGAAAAGAATGGGAATAATTTTAAAGCACTGTGGTACTTGTAGTAGGGGACACGTGGCCACAGGAACTCCAGAACTGTGGAGCCTCAATATCCTTCCTGTCTTAGTGGATCTTCATGAAATCTCTCCCCCCCAGGACTTAGCATCTCTTCTGGTAGGTTTCCAATTGTCTATTCTTCCTTCACCTACGACCAACTCTTGGTTATCAGCTCTAGTTGTCTCTGAGTTCCTAGCCAGCTCTGTTTGTTGCAGCCCACTGTCTGACTCACTTTTGAAGCTGTTTCTACTCTTGAAGACTGCCTCTCTATACTAATATTTGTGTGGAGCATGTGTTTTTGTTCCTGAGGAAAGCCTTAAACTATCTCCAACTGCAGAATGCAATGCTACTATTTAGATGAATACTTCCTCTGATAGACAATATATCTTGCAGAAGAGACTAGAGATTTTCTACTTCCCACCTTAAAGGTGATGAGTTGGTTTCCCTCCAATTACTGACTCACATCATAGGTATTAATTTTGCTAACCCTGTGACATAATTTTATCATGGAAGAACTCTTCACTAGTATAATAAATGCCCATATCTTTGGACAATTTAGTAATGTGTCCAAAGGCTTGCAACTTATGTCCCCCACCCCAGAACTGACAAAGAACTATGTTCACAAAAATTGGCAGCACAATAGAATAACATAGAGAGACAAGCAAAAGGAAAGCTTTCCTGTGCTTCTTTACTCCCATAAAGTAAACTGTGGCCACTTCCCTCCCAGTTAATTGAAAATCCATATTGTGTAATGTCCCAGAAGCAAACATCAACAAGGATTCAATTGCTTCTCTTATCCAAATATGCTCACTGATCTATTATGCATATGTGTACATGCTGCCTTCTCTTATAGACTGTAAAGTACTGGAGGGCCCTGACTCCTTATTACTTAGCATGGTGCCTGGGACAGAGTGAGTGCGTAATAAATCCTCGTGACTGACAGATTGACATGGTATATAAGTGATAACACCAGCTCACTGTCCTGATGCAATCCCTGGTCCGCCTTGAAGTTTTTGTTCCTGTTCAGTCAGTTTTCAGGCTCTTCATGATCCTATTTGGGGTTTTCTTTGCAAAGGTAATGGGGTTGCATCTCCTTCTCCAGTTCATCTCACAGATGAGAAACTGAGGTAAACAGGGTTAAGTGACTATTAGAGTTGTACTAGCCACTGTTGTTGCAAGGTTCCTTCCTCACCTCTTTCCTCTATATTTTGAGTGTATCTGTTTTCTGAACCAGAGAACTGGACACTGGTCCACAAGGAATAGTTGTCATCTCTCATGAAAGGAAGTAGGATCCACTGATGGGAGCCAAATAGCCAGTAGATATCTATGTAAGGAGAGAAGAGATTTAGGATTTAGGATTGGCCTCATACAACTTTGGATACATTAATGTCTGATATTCTATTTTAACTTCCTCTTAATATTTAGTGTTAGAGGGAGTTAATGGCACCTTTATAGCAAGGTCTTAAAGAAATTGAAGATCCAAAGCAATCCCAATAGACTTTGGAAAGAAAATGTCATCTGCATCCAGGAAAAAAAAACTATAGATATTGAATGTAAATTATCATATGCTATATTGACTTCTTTTTTCTGTTTTTTTTCCTCTCCCTTTTGTTCTGATTTTTCTCTTCCAATATGTTTCATAAAGCAATGCGTATTAAAATAAATAAATATTTTTAAATGAATAGGAAAAGGGGAGAGATGGAAGAGGAGAAAAGTTTGAATAGTGAGGAATGGGAAAAAGAAATTTGTGGAGCTGCAGGGGAGAGGATTAGCTCCTGTGATAAGGTTTGTGGAAAAATAGCTGGAGTAGCAAAACCAACAACAAAAACAAACCTTCCTTACTTAATAATTTGCCTAAGACCAGCTCTATTCTTCCCTCCTGTAATTTACAGTAGATCAAGCTGAGCACTTATAATATGTGACTTTGGTTTGCATTTATGATGCAGTCCTTCAGACTTGGAGTTATTTATTTTCAACTCCTCTCTCTCACCTCTCATTTCCAATCTGTTGCCAAGGTTTATTGATTTTTACCTTTGCAACATCTATTGAATATATGTATTCCTCCTCTCTGACAATTACCACCACCCTAGTACAGGCCCTCATTACCTCATGCCTGGATTACTACAATAGCCTGGCCTGCCTTAGATCTCTTTCTACTCCATTCTACTTTTAGTTAGCTGCCAAAGAGATTTTCCTAAAACACAGGTTCAACCATGTCAACTCCCTCCTTAATAAATTCAGTGGTGTCCTATTTACTCAAGAATTGATTACAAAATCTTCTATTTGACATTCAAAGCACTTCATAAACTAGTATTACTTCCATCCCCCCACCCCAACACATACACATTCTTTTCTACTTTACATCATTTACATACACTACAACTTTTACACTTTATATCCACACACTCATCCATCTAGTAAGTAGCCTTCAGGCTCTTCCATGACCAAGTAATTCCATCTCTTGGCTTCAGGCATTTTCTCTAACTAACCCCCATGTCTGGTATATTTTTGCCTACTGACTTCCCTGGCTTCCTTTAAGTGCCCCAAAATTCTACATTTTATAGGAAGTTTTTCCCAATTCTTTTAATTTCCATGTCTTCCCGATGTTAATTATTTACTATTTATCTTGTACAAAGCTTGTTTGTATATATTTGTTTACATCCTATTTCCTCCATTAGATTTTAAGTTCTTTCAGGGAAAACATTGTCTTTTGCCTCTCTTTGTATCTCCAATGTTTAGCATAGTGTCTGATACAATAGTAGGCACTTAATAAATGCTTGGTCATTGATTAATTGAATATAGGACATGTATTCATAGTGATTCTGCACTTTAAAGGTAGTTATGTAATGGTTTCTACTTCTACCTTCAGTTATAGAATAAAGCTCTCTACAAATGGGTCAAGAGTTGAGCTCCCTATCCCTCTCTTCTTTGGGACTCCCATTTTGCCCTCATGCTGCAGATAAATGAACTAGTCACAGGTGTTCATGAAAAATAATATCAAATGTAGTCAATATATTATTTAACAGAATAAATTTAAGAAAAATCCAAATAGAAGAAAAAAATGGAGCAGCATAGGGCCAGCCTGTTTTTCTCAGATGATTTATTTCTCTCAGTACTCCTGCTACTAGGATGAGAACACACACATACACACACACGCACACACAGCATCATGACAAATATTCCCAGCTTGTCCATTCAGATAAAGGTCATCCATCTCTCATGGTCTTAAATAAGAGAAGTAGACATGTGACAGACATCAGCTGCTGCCCCAGTCATAATGCTGCTATGGGCCAAATGCTCATCTCCTTCTCTCAGTCTTCTCAAGCCCCAAACTTCTGCCTTTAGAGTGTATGAAAAATCTTCCCTCTTCTTCTTCCCCTTCCAGAGCTGATCTCAATTTAATTACCTTTTTTTCTAACCTGAGAATAATTACAAATCTCAGGTGGTTCTTGATCAAGCATCCTTTAGTCAAGGACTGTTGGGTTTATTAATATAAATTGCTTCAAAGCAAGGAGAGTCATGGTATAGCCAAAAGTGATGGATCTGGATTCAAAGGACATGGATTCAGAAAGTGTAGATTTCACTCTTCAATATAACTCAGTACACTTTTATTAAGCACCTAAAATGTACCAGGAATTGTGCTAACTGTTGGGGGATACAAATAAGAAAAGGAAAGAAGTCCCTGCCATTGAGGAATGGGGGAAGAAAACATGTAAGAGGAAGCAGGAAAAGGTTTGGATCACCTCGGGAACCCAGCCTGGGGATTTCTTGTTTTCCTAGAGTTGAGAACAAACAACCTGAATAAGGGAAGGGGAGTGAGTTGCAAAGTCCAGCTTCTGGCTTCTCTGACAGAGGGCTTTGAATGGAGTTTAGTGCTCAGCTCTCCAATCAGAGGAGAGAATGGGCTGAGGAAATTATATCTAAGGTTGAGTAAAATAATATATTGAGGAGCTATCTGATGATGAGCTTATCCTGGGAGGGGGCATCTTGTTCCTTGGAGTTGAGACCAAGCAGAGTAATTCATACAAAGGTGAGTGAGCATTATCACTGGCAAATTATTTCCTCAAGCAGGTATGAAAGGGTATGAGTGATTCAATACAAGTTATCTTCTATTATGAGTCTAAAGTAAATTCTACTTATACTAACGACATGAAAGTTTTGCAGCAACACTTGAGATTATGAAGAACAAAGCTGTATACACTTTAAGTTTGTTTTCATGTAAGGTGAATAGAAGGGAGAAAAATGTTTTATTTGCATACCTACAAGCATTTACAAGTGTTCACTTGTTGCTCTAAAATACTTCTCCATCTTTAAAAAAAAAAAAATATATATATATATATATATATATATATATATATATATATATATATATATATATATATATATATATATATATATATATATATATATATATATATATATATATTTACCCTGAAGAGCGACTTCTTTCTGCTGTGATATCCTTTCCTGGAATCCAGAAAGCTTCATAAAATCCAATTGAAAAGTCCCATATTCATATACTTTATAAAAATTACTTTTGTGTGGATTTTGCCCTTCAATTCCTAGACCTGTAATTTAAATGCTATTGGTTTAAATTGCAATTTGCAATTTTGTTCTTCTTGCTAGAAAGAAGAGTTTTCTTTCATCAAAACAGAAATGGCATGTTTCCCATTGTCTGTCCAAATTGGGCCATTGTCATATTTTTCCTTTGTCTGAATAAGTGGTCATCAATTTATTCATAGTTTCCCCCTTAAAACCATTTGGTTCTTAGCAAGTAATAAACATTTATCTTCAATTTGCAGTCAGAGCAAAATATGAATAATTTTATATTCATTGCTGTTTTATTTAGGCTTTAATAGATGCAACATTTGAATTTTGTTTAAATAGACTTTTTTCAATAAAGTTAACCAATAATAGTGTGACTGGGAATAAGTTTATAATGGTTAGTTAGCCCTGAAAAGGACTTTATTAGAAGTATATAATCTATCACTTCATTTTGCAAATGAAGATATGACAGGCCATTGAAACTTGTGCAAAGCCACATTTAATACATAACAAAAATGGGACTTGCACCTAGGTTCCCTGTCCCTCAGTCTAATGATGTTTTACATAACCATGACTGTCTACCTGATGAGGAAGATAAAAGGCATATCTAGAAAAATTAATATCACACATGATAAAGTTCAGCAATCTCACTTAATGGGACTGAGTGGATGTTCAATAAATAGTATAATGTGTCTAAAGTTACCAAGCAGTGATCTCTTACTCACCTTTTCTTAGCCCTCATCCTCCCTCACCTCTCTTCACCTTGTGACACTGTTGAACATCCTCTTCTCTCAGATACTCTTCTTTTTTAAGTTTTTCAAGATATTATTTGCTTTTTTTAGTTCTCTAACTAGCTGAATATTATTTTCTTCTTAGTCTCTTAATTGGTTCATCATCTACCTCTTTACTTCCTAACCATGTTGTTCAGTCATTTCAGTTGTGCCTGACTCATCCTGACTCATTTAGGGTTTTCTTGGCAAAGATGTAGGAGTGGTTTGCCATTCCCTTCTCAAGCTCATTTTTCAGATAAGGAGACTGAGATAAACAGTATAAAGTGACTTGCTTAAGTGTCTAAGGCTGGATTTGCACTCAGATGTCCCACCCGTTATATCTACCTTTCTGCTTTCTTCTCTGCACTCTCTCACATGGTGGCAAAAGATGCACTCTCTTACCTTCCATGGGTTTGATTATCATCTCTATGAAAATGATTGATATAACATACAGCCAGTCTCCCTTAGCTCCAATCATATATCATTCAGTCTTAAGTATTTCAAATTAGATATATCATAGTCGTCTCAAATTAAACATATCCAGATAGAATTAATTATCTTTCCTCCAAAACTCTTTAAGTGCTCTTAGAAAAGTTAATGTCCAAATATTCCTTTCTAGTGATCTAACCTTGAAGAAGCCTATAGGAATTCCCATTAAAGTGATAGCTAAATGTTAGCTAATAAAAAATGTTTTCTCATCAAGAGTATCCTAAACCAATGAAATCACAGTCATGTTAAAAAAAAAATTAACTGCCAAGCAATTATGGTGGAGGAGGTTAAAGATCTGACAGAAGCATAATATGGTAAGAAGCTGTGTTTTGAGACAGAAGACCTAAGTTCAAATTCTAACTCTTTCCACTTACAATGCATATGAATAGGCAAATCACTTAGCTCTCAACCTAAGTTTTTCTCATCTGGAAAATGAGGGAATTAGACTGGATCATTTCTGGTGCCTTTTTCTAGTTCTAGATCTAGAAACTTGGAGACTCAGAAAAGATATAAAAAATAAACATATTTCTCTGAAGTCCTCTTTTGTATATTCATTTAACGTTGACCTTTCCCTTTTATGCAGGAAATCCATAGTTTATTTGACCTTTTTCTGTGTCTCTACCCTTCCTTTTCCTTCTCCATCTCCCTTTGCTTGTCTCTGTGCCTATACCTATCCCTGTCCCTCTCCCTGCTACTTTCCTCCTTCTTCCTCTCTCCTTCTCTCTGTTTCTCCCTCCTTTTCTTTCTCCCTCTGTTTCTGTCACTGACTCTGTCTCAGTCTCTCAGTCTCTCTGTGTCTGTCTCTTTCTTCCTTTGTGTCTCTGTCTCTGTCTCTGAATCTCTCTCTCTCTCTCTCTCTCTCTCTCTCTCTCTCTCTCTCTCTCTCTCTCTCTCTCACTATATATATATATATGTATATATGTATATATATGCCTCTGATTCTTTCTCTATCTCTATCTTCTTTTTCTTTCTTTTTTCCCTGCCTTGAGCTCCCCATAAATTCAATTCATTTCCCTCTATACAAAGCAATGGCCTTGAACTCCCTTTTGAGTTTTTCTTTATACCTTTCTCTTCTTTTTTTTTATAAGCTTTTTATTATACTTTTAGGCAATTAAGTAAGACAACTAATAGAGTGTTCAGCCTGGAGTCAAGAAGATTTGAATTCAAATTTGGTCTCAGACACTACAAGTCTGTGTGACCCAGTACAAGTCATTTAATCTCTGTTTCCTTTAGTGTACCCATTTATATAAAATAGGAATAATAATAGTACCTATTTCACAGAGCTGTTGTGAGGATTAAATGAGGTAATAATCGAAAAGTGCTTAGCACAGTGCCTGATCCATAGTAAGTATTATATTCATAATAACTATTATTTTTGTAAGGAAAATGGAGACTGTGGGAGTCCTGATTACACAATTGCCCTTAACTCTATTGCTCAGCCCTGTTGCTCCCTCTCCTCCAACCCTATTCTACCCCAGGGAAAATACTGTTCCAGATAAAACAGTAGCAATAAGCTCAGTCATCCTGGAAAACTTGAAGGGCTCTCTAAAGTCTGTTGAATTTTCAATCTATTATTCAGTAATAGCTGATAGATTATTCAATAAAAACTTCTCTCTTAAGGGAATGCCAATGACTAGAATAGCAGTGTGAGACTAAATGAGGATAAAAAGGAAGAAACTTAGTGTAGAGATAACATAATTAAGCAATACTAGCTATAATGGATAATATTATGCTTCTCAGTTTGAATTCATAAGAGTTCAAGCTGATGCATACTGTTTAGTTGTTAACTTCTGAGAGTTTTTTTTTTCCCCTCAGAAAAGATGGGAGGAATAATATTTATCCTGGAACTCTCTATAAAAGTCACATTCCAGATAAACAAAATCAAGTAAATGGCCACCAAACATTGTCACGAGAGATCCCAGAAAACCAATGATGAAATATCTATATATTTCTGTCCTCTCAGTAAAAACATGGGAGACTATTTGTATAGAATGTTTGTAATGCTATTTGACAAGGACTTTGTGCAGCTGGTAATGATAGGCGTTTTTCTGTCTTAAAAAAGACAGTTTAGAGAAAGAAGAGGAGAACTTGTCCAATTCACACTCTCATTGGCAGCTTAGGTCTCCAGAGATGTGAATACTAGTCCTTCCCCACAGGATTATAGGGATAAACCTGAGGGGTTGCAACTTTTAATACTGCAGCTCCTAAGCCCCTATCAGATATGCCCTCTAATAATAACCAAGCAGCAGAACTCAATTGCTTTTAGAAAAGTTCATTTACCAAGAAAGTATAGCAAAAATGATTGTTTCAAAATATCTCCGCTTCTGCATCCTGGAAGCCCAGAAAAGGTCTCTGGGATCCTATGTACCCTCTTGATTCTTGGTTCTGGATTCCCTTTATCACTTTGTGAAATTTCCACAAGGTTTTCCCTTAGGTACAGTACTTTGCTGGGTTCAGTGGATTATACTTTTTGGGAGTCCATAACTAGAATTTTTCCAATTAGTTAGAAGCCTTAAATCCCTAATTAGCACCATTTTCGGAGCACTCTTTTTCCATCTCTATCTTGCTTTAGCAAATTCTGCTCAAGACTGGTTGCCAGTGATACCTCCAATGGCTTTGATGTTCTGCTAAACTCACTGGTCACATCAACATGTCCATCTCAGGATATTCATTCCTCTAAGATAAGGAAAAACTAAAGGTGATAACTAGTTGTAGATAAAGAAGTAGGTCTAGAGTCAAGAAAACTTGAGTTCAAATGTACTCAATAACCCTGGGCAATCACTTAACCCTGTTTGCCTCAGTTTCCTCACCTATAAAACGAGCTGGAAAAGGAAATGACAATCCACTTCAATATCTTTGCCAAGAAAACACTAAAAGGAGTCAGGGAACTGAAACAAAAAGACCAAAGAAATGAAACCATCATGTGGTGAGAGAGGCATGAAAATATGGGAAGGGAAAAAAATAACCAATTCCTCTTTCCTACCCAGCAGCTCACAAAGGAGTACTGAAATATTCTCCAGACTTTGCCTCTCCTGAGTCATCACTCTTGTAGTTAGTTAGAAGGTTTTGGATCATCACCCAGTATTAGCCTCTCAGACACTCCTGATTGAGAACTGATTCTTCAAAGTTCTATGAGTTCTAGGAACTATGAATAGGCAAGGAATATGTTCTCTATATAACCCACCAGGAATAGCAAATCTGAACATGCTCTAAAAGCTGGGCCTCTTATTACTGATATAAAAAGAAAAGGTAAAAAAAGATAGCATGATGCAGTGAGTAGAGGATAGCTTTGTAAGTCCTGGATTCAAGCCCTGCTTCTAACACACACTAGCCATGTGATCCATAGCAAGCCCATTATCCTTCCAGTGTCCCTAGGCCATTCTCTAAGACAACTAGTAAAGAGTGGGGGGCATTTCGGCACTGGTAGAGAGTTTCCTAGCCAGAAAGTCTCAATATCAATGAAATCATGAGCCCAATCCAAATTATAAAATAAGTGAAGACGGCATATATAATACTTTTCAAAAAATAATGATAAAATAATGGAATCAACAATAACTCTTAAAACAATAAATATTTTCAAAATAAAATAATAACTTAAAAATAATTTTAAAGACATTAAGCCACAAAATCAATACAAGGTAGGTGGGGGCAAAACTGTCACTCACTTGGTGACTCTGTTCTTGTTTAATTTATGATTGTCTGACCCTTGGCTCCTCTCTTGGCTTCATTCTCCATTAATCGCAGGTTCCTGCCTGACAACTGCTATGTATTCTACCAGGTCTGCTTTCTTGGATTCTCACTTTTGCTGTATCTGTTGGCATGGCAACTAAATCTCACTGACTCTCTGGGTTTGACTCTGGGTCTCATACTTTGACTTCCCCATTTTACTGTCTCTGCCCAATGTTAACCCTTGTCTTGCCAGCATCAGCTGACTAGAAACAATATGCAATACACAAATCTGTCTGACTGAAAGGGCAGTGAAAAAAGAAAATATTTATTAGTGGTAATAAATTCCTCAAGGCTTCTTAATTCAATTTAATGATATGTATTGGAAAACGTTAGTGATTCTTGTCTGATCACCTGGCAAATTGTTTATTAAATGGCATCTCAAAAGAGAATAAATTATATTTGCAGACTCCAATTTGGAATAAGCAATAGATTTGAGAATCCAAACTAAAAATATCTATATTGAATTAAGATTATACTACTGTTGGCTATTGTTACAATCCTGTTTTCAGACTTAACGTCATGATTTAATCTGTGAAAATAAGTTCAAGTCCAGGGACCCAGAAACAATAGAAAAAATGAAAAATAAATGTATTGGACATTAGTGCTAAGTACCACTAGCTCTTGGGACTAGGTCCCAAATGTCCATTATTATCTGTGATAGATACTGTATAAAAAGAGAAGAGAAATGGTAAAGGTTGCAATGCTGTCTCAAATATTTACTAGCTATGTGTCACTTTGGCCATGTCACTTAATTTCCCTACGTTTCAGTTATCTCATATGTGAAATGAAAAATTGCAATTTGTGACTTCTAAGATGCCTTTCAGTAATAAGTCAATGTTCCTATTATCAATGATTTTACCATGATTAGTGACTCTTCGCTAGGGGGTACCAAGGTTAACAATAAGCCAAGCAATGGAAACAACAGAAATCTGCTGACTTCTTGGAGTATATAACTGGGATATTATGAAGAGCCTCAAAGATTTGCCAAACCAGATAAATATTACTCACTTGGGTTGGTTCAAATGCATTCAAATGATATCACCAGAAGAAAACTAGAAAATTTTGCTAAGTAAAACTAGGCAAAATACAGGTTACCTTGAGAGCAAAGGTAATGTTTTTCATTGCTACTTTCAAAAGAAAACAAGTTAGAAGTGAAAGATTGATTTGGGAAATGTGGCTAAAATAATATTATCTAATAATGAGGTTTGTACTTCTAGATCATGCCTTAAAATATAGGAATGATGAGTTCTGGCAAGGAATGGAGGGCACCTGAGTAGAGTCAGTAAAAACATTTGCCTGGAGTCTTTAGAATCTAATCATAAAAGCAATAAACTGAAAAAAAAGGAAATTCACTAGTAGATGATGATCATAACTAGGTGGTGATGATAACAAAACATTTAAGTATTTACTATTTGCCAGGCACTGGAATCAGGGCTAAAGATAAAAATACAAGCAAGCAAGGGACTGTCTAATTCCTTCTCTCAAGGAGCTTACATTCTAATGGGCAGAGAATACATAAAGAAGGAAGAAGAGAACAGGAGGGTTTGAAAATGTCTGGAAAGTGATGGGGGAAGATAAGAGGAAAATATCACTTATCAGAGCCTTGTAAGTAAACAGGGTCTCATTTGTTTTGGTGGGAGATAAGTGAGAAGGATAGCTGGAGAAGTAGCATCATAGTCTGGATATAGATGAGATGTGACATGGAAGCCTAGGGCATGGTAAGACAAAAACTCACCTAACAGAGATGACAACTAAGAATAAAGACATAAGCTTAAAAATAAATAAATATGCTTTAGATATCTATATAAAATGTAAATAGGCAATCAATAGTTTGAGCTGGAAATCTTAATTGCAAAGGGCAACACCAATGCAAATATTCCTAAGACTTGGAGAAATGTGATTATGATTGGAATGCATCTTCCTTAGTCAAGAATTAAATAACAAAATAAGGAAGTAGAGTAAGTTAGCATTAGAAATTTTATATGCAAAAAGGAAAACATGGTCCTATAACTGTCTGGAGCTCTGTAGACTACATGATCAATCAAAGGAATATTTTTAATTTGGGAGATGGTGGTCAAGAGAAGAATTTTTAAAAGGGCAGGAGAATTTCTTGGGATAGATGAGATAACATTGGGTGACAATGATAAAGTTGAACTATTGAACTCTTATTTTATTTGACTACTTATGCTAAAAAATTCTTTGTACTGGAAAGAATTTTAAAAATATTTTAATATTCTTAATATAATTTAAAATTTTTAATTTTATTTAATTTAAAAATTTTAATAGAAAACACAGACCTTAAGTAAGTGAGATGATGACCAGGCAGTATCTAGATGCCATTATTGAGATATACGAACTATGTCCTAGAGTGCTAAAAATTGGCATATACGATTCCTGATCATATTGATCTCTGAAAAATCCTGAAAATGAGAAAGATACTGCAGGACTAGAAAAGATATTGCCAACTAAAATTTGATTTCTTTTCTTATGAAGATTCTAGGATGCATTACTAAGGAAATATTTTGTGAAAATTCAAAGAGGGTGGTAGAAGTTCTCTATTTAATAGTAGTGGTCTCCAAGCAGTGATCTGGATGACTGTTCAATATTGCACAGATAATTTCTATACCTGTAAGAGTTGGGACACATGACTTCTAAGTTTTTTTTCTAGCTCATAGATTGTTATTTGATCATGTTTATGATAGTGGCTGGCAAAAATTTCATAGACTAAAGGATTTACTGCTCTTATCCCTAAGACTTGACACATGTCTGATTTACTTATCTTAGTGGTCAAGCAAATTGTCTTTTTTCTTTTATGTATTTCTATTCTCATGGTAATCTTATGGTAACAAAAATGGATATAATTAACTTTCAAATATGATGCTAGAGTTATCATCCTTGTGAAAAGTCTTTCAATATCCACAGTTGCTTTTTTGGGCAGCACAAAAATCTTGCTTTAACAATGTGATTCCCTTGCACAGAATCCAGTAAGAAAGAGGTCTTTTAAATCTGTTATCAGCACTTTCTGCTTTTTTTTTTTTTCCCAAACTAATTTTCTTCCAAGATTGGGTAAATGAATAGGAAGTAGTTGTTACTTTGTCACTTCTACAATGCATCATCACAGTAATGGCCTTGTAAGCCAATTTTCTTTGAATCTTTTGCATTCTCCTGTGACCTTTTTCACCAGAATATTTTCCATTTTCCCAGCTTCTTAAAGTTCTTTCTTATTACATTTCATAGGACTTGGCGCAATGCTTGCAAAGTTCCTTTTTTTTCTTCTCCATTCTCTTTGAAGTTTTCTTTCTTTGTATTTCCTTAGACACTTTAAATTGGAGTATAGAATTATTTAAAGAATGGAGAACATATGCACTTTCATTAAATGGACAATCTTTTCATTTAGGTTATGAGAGCATTAGGACCATGAGGGTAAATAAGTGACATTGTTGACTAACACATCCATAAACAGGAGGCCTCTGTCTTCTAGGGTTAAAAGGAGGTTATTAGGACAGAGTAGAATTCTGGGAATTATCCTTGCTTTTTTCTGTCAGGTTCTAGTCTAGAATACTTAATGTCATCTATTTACTCCCTCAGATGTCCAGCTAGAATTCCTGCTCCCTTGATCCTAAGAACATTGTAGTTAATAGTCATAGAAGCTGACACCATTACCCCCCCAAAGCCATACTCCTTACTCTAAAACTTTTAATCTCATATTATTTTATATCTTCTATAGTTCACAGAAACCCAACTCACAGAGGAAGACATTAAATTCCTAGAATCTTTCAATCAAACTATCAACAACTATTTATTAAGCATATATATCCAGATATTGGACTTCTCCATTATAAGTTGTTCTGGTTGCCTCCTAACAGGGGGCCAGATTGAATCATTCTACTCCTTGATCCTCACACCACATCAACACATTGTTCAATATACCAGCCTCCAATTTTCTTCTCAAAAAATCAGCATCTGGCTCTCAGTCTTCCTTTTCATCTTTATCTATATAATACTCTCTCTCTCTCTCTCTCTCTCTCTCTCTCTCTCTCTCTCTCTCTCTCTCTCTCTCTCTCTCTCTCTCTCTCTCTCTCTCTCTTTTTCTCTCTCTGCCTCAATTTCAATTTTTTTAAATTTGTACTATTATCTTGAATCCTTCCAACCCTCTCTCTTCTTCCAATGTTATCCTATTCCTTCCTTCACAAATGATCAACTGACCAAACTATATAACCTAAAACCTTTCCACCCTAAAATTTCTTGCCCCTCCTACTGTTCCTCATTTCTTTTCTCATTTCTTTTCTGGATCATCATTCTTTTCTGTTTCTCTCATCACCATCACCATCATTACCATCATCATCTTCATCATCATATTCCCATGGATTTAATTGTCATCTCTATTCAAATGATTCCCACATCTATTTCTTGCTTTAATTTCTCTTCTAAAATTGAAACTCCTTGTCACCTGCCTGTTGGACCTCTCTATGTGGATATTCCAGAGAAATCTGAAACTCAGCATATCCAAAAAAGAACACATCATCCCCACCAACTCTCTGGCCTAGGTTCACAAGTCAGTCATTCTTAACTACTCTTTCCCCCTCTATGCCACATATATCCAATCAATACCTCTCTCAGTTATCCTTTATTCACTAATCAAATGGCCAATATACCCTTGTTCAACCTTTCCTTACCATCTAAAAAGAGTTTCTTCCCTTTCCATCCTCCTTATTCATAAATTAAATCTAGATCTGATCATTCTGTTCTCTTGCTCAAAAATCCTTAATTGCTTCTTGTTATCTTTAGGATAAAATGCAAAGTCCTCCCCCCTAAACTGGTTGCACTTATATTTCCATATTTATCTCATTTTTCTCTGTCATTCACTCCATATTCTGCCACATTGTTCTCATAGCTATTCCCCAACTTCAACATTATATTATTTATCTGAATATCTTTGTAGAGTCTGTTCTCTATATTTAGAATGTGCTTCCTTCTTCCCAGTTGTTAGAATATTTGTCTTTCTTGATCAAGGTTCATCTAAATAGTCAAATCCTTTGAAAAACGTTTCCAGACTCTCCAGTTGTTGGTGATGAAATCTCATTGTATTTATAATTATTCTGTATATGTGCCCAATCTAACCCCACTTCTCAATAGAATATAAGGTTTTTGAGAACAAAAACTATTCTGATTTTTGTGACTAGGACTTCCCTCACTCTTTACATCCCAAGCCATTAATGAGTATTACTGGAGCAAGAGGTATAATCAGAAAGAGCCTGAGTTGTAGCTGTGAACGTATCTGCCTCTCTGAAGTTGAAGCTTTCTCACTGATGACACTCTGTCTTACCTCATGTAGTATCTAAAATTAAAAGTACTAGTTACCCATGGGGCACCATGGTATTAACCTTAGTGGGATAGTCTTACCCTTAATGGGACAGACTTAACCTCAGTGTAGTAGATAAGACTTGCGAGAACTGATTCACAGGTTTTAGTTGAATTGAATTAAGTAGCAAAACTAGAATTAGAACACAAATTTTCTGGGTTCTATTTAGCCAAATCCTGTTCTTCAAGGCCTCATTTGGGGTTTTCTTAGCAAAGATTTTAGAGGATTGCCATTTCCTTTTTCAACTCATTTTATAAATGAGGAAACTGAAGAAAGCAGAGCTAAGTGATTTGCCCAGGATCACTCAGCTACCAAATATCTGAGGTCACATTTGAATTCAGTTCTCCTGGCTCCACTACGTCACCAAGTTTACAGCTATATTGCTTTCTTCATCACTGCCTTTTTCAGTCACAAGGGAATAAGATTTCATTTTTCAAAGAGAAAGCTTTTTTTTTTTTTTTTCTCCATTCGGCAAACAATATCAACTGTTAGATGTTTACTGATTAATTTAAACACAATTGTTTCCTTAGCAACTGTGACATAAAGAAACCAACTCTGTTGGGTAATACAGAGTGTGAGCTGAGTTTCAAAGTTGAAAATTATTGAGTTTTAACTTTTAAAAAATATATTTTAAAAGAATTAACAAAGTTTATAAACATTATTTACATGAAATATTACATCTACTTAGCACTCTATCAGTCAGGGTTTGGCAATTATTGCCTCGTAAAGTTGGTCAACATAGGCAGATGAATTGGTTAATTAGGAGAAAATCATAAGCTCCTCCTTCAATACAACATCAGTCTTCATTGACAGGGTTTACAACCCCTATCCTTTCCAGTGGATGAACTTCAAAAGTTGCCATGATTTTAAAATTTCATCACTCTTTGAGCTAAACTATTATGAATTTGAGCCAGACTGCTCTATAGGCGTATATCCCAAATGTTTTCAGCTTGGGGGGACCCATTGCATTCTGCCAGCAGCTAAAAACCAAGGCTACTTCTAGATCTGGATGGGGCACTGAAAAAGCAGGCAATAAATAAGCATTTATTAAGCATCCATTATAAGGCCCAGTTCCAAGCACTAGGAATAAAGAGAAAAACAAAATATCATCCCTGATCTCAAAGTGCCCAGTGGAGGAAAACATGCTTACAAACAAGATATAAAATAAAAGGGAAAGAGTAAACTATTTCTTGGGTCCTGAATCAGATCATATAAACAGAAAGAAGTCCAGATTTCACTTCTTATTCTGTAATGACTTTGTAACACATCTCTGTATTATGCTTGCTTTGACTGCATTGTAGAGAAATCTTTAATATCTATTTCCAGATCTTTAAAAAAGGATTCTCTTTACACTGGGTGGATCAGTGTAGCTGATTTTGACATGAGGTCTAACCCATTATTTTTCAAAAAGGGTGCTTTTGACTTCCAGAGATCCCCCAAGGGATCATCTCTCTTTTACAGTCCAAAGGGAGACATAAGGTTTGTCTTTCACTGAGCCCTGACTTTCTAGATACCAAGCTCTTTCATTTATTTTTAAATCTACTGGGTCTCCTTAGCTTTTTGTCAGCCAGACACTGACTCTGAAACATTACGTTTCTCATATTTTTATGTTGCTATTTGAATAGAACCAAAAATTCTCCTCCTTTTTAAAGTAAGAAATATTAAAAAGAATTTTAAAAAATACATTCTTTTCC
This sequence comes from Sminthopsis crassicaudata, assembly GCF_048593235.1. NCBI lineage: Eukaryota > Metazoa > Chordata > Mammalia > Dasyuromorphia > Dasyuridae > Sminthopsis > Sminthopsis crassicaudata. Next base: position 168,615,958 of record NC_133618.1, on the reverse strand, counting down.
CAAAGAATAGAACAGTGAAAATTCTTTTCTAGGGACAAATACTTAAGGTAATAGGGAAGTTCCACAAGCATATCAGAACAATGGGAAGTAATTACATAGTATACATGAAGCATCTTTCATCTGGTGCTCTCCCAGCCACTCTGGGATCTACTTTATAACTCCATTTTAAAATACAGACTGGGATACACTAGAAGAAGCTGCCGTACAAATGCCTTTCTTGTCTTTTCCTTCTCTTTTTCATCTTTTTTTTTTCTTCCCCTTCTCCTCCCTTTCTTTCTCCCCATCTACTTCCTTTCTCTCTCCTCTTTCACCTCTCTTCTTACCCCTTCCTCTTTTCCCCCTCACTTCACTCTTTTCTTTTGCTCATCTTTGCCCTCTTTGCCCCTCCTCTCTTCTTCCCTTTCTCTGCTCTCTGTTTTCTTTCTCCTCTCTTTCTCTCCAGTCATTCATTTCTTCCCCCTTCCTCTTTCCCCTCTTCTCCCTTTTTCATTTTCTCTTCTCCCTTCCTTCTTTTTCCTTACTCTCTTCCTCTCTATTTCTTCCTCTCTTTTTTATCTCATCTCTCTTTCCTTTTTTCCATTTCTCTCCTTTGCAGACAACACACACACACACACACACACACACACAATTTGTGAATAATCACTTTCAGACACATATGCAAGGGAGGTGGGCACAAGCAGCCTTGGAAACAGGCAGTCAGTGACTCCCAAGGGCTGACTAAAACTTTATGAGAGGTGAACAGGAAAGAATGCTTATTTCAGCCATTTTATTATCAAGACCCCATGGTATAAAGAAAAGAAAAAAGAAAGAACGAAATCAATGTGGTCTGCTAAATATGCCCTTTGAGCTTACCAGGCAGCAATGATGGTATTTTCCAACACATCCTTTTTTTCCTCCCTTTTTTCATCTCCACAGGACTCACTCAAGTTCCTGCCAATCCAGACAGTGCAGACAACACCAAATAGTCCAATTAAAAAGATTATTCAGAGTAATGTTCACAGCTGTGACATTTATTTTTTAATTGTCTCCTCTTTCTATTTAAGCTAAGATGAATTAGTTCAAATGGATAGGAATCATTCATTCATTTATTCACTCATTCATTTCAGCAGTTATTTCTTTGTTATCAAAAGAAAACAAGCATTAGAATGCTTGTAGTCAGAAAGATCTGCATTCAAGTTCCCATTTTATGATGCTATATAACTGTGAGGAATTCACTAAACCTCTCCCAACCTCAGTAAACAGGGCATAATAATAATTATCTGCTGGAAAGTTTACTGAAAGATTTGAATGAAATGTCTATATATTTTGAATGAAATGAAATGTCTGTAAAGTACTTTGCAAATGTGGCAGTTATTATTTTGACTAGTTTCTAGTGAGGGAAGATTTAAGATGAAACTAAAGGAAATGGGTGAATTCAAAAGAGAATGATCATTCCTAGCTAGGGTGATGACAATAATGGTAATAACAATAGTAATAGTTTACATTTTTTTTATGTGGCACTGACCATGTGCCAGATACTGTGCTAAGTACTTTAAAATTATTACCTTGTTTGTTCCTCACAGCTATAGGAAGTAGGTGTTAGTATTATTTTCGTTTTATATATGAGGACATTGAGGCAGAGATTAAGAGAATCAGACAGCTACCTAAGGTAACATAGCTAAACATATCTGAATTTCCTGACTCCAGGGCAATTGCTCTATCCACTGAGCCATCTAGCTGCCTTCAAAGACATTATAAGACATATAGCCTATGAACTGAGAATTAAAGTGTGACTAGCATTTCAACAAGGAATTGCAAAGATATTTGGCCATAGAAGCTTAAAGAAATAGCCATCTATCTATCTAAGCTTTTATATGCAGGGGCAATAGAAACACAATGTCTATAGAGTCTCAAATAGACACAAACCTGTTTTTTGACAACCAATGTTAAGATAAAGAAAAAAGAGGAGTGAAGGGCTCTTTTTTGGTTCTGGTTCCTGGAGCTGGCCCTACCTATAAGTGATGTGGGAACAGGACCTAAATGTTGGTTAGGGAGAAAAAATATTGCTTTCAATAAACATTTTGCCTCGGTCCCTAAAATTCCTATCATCAGATTAATTTGCGTTAATATATGATTTCCAGAAGATCCTTATTAAAAATGTAATTCTATCATTTTTTGAGCATGTGATACATTATTAATAATTAACCTTGGCAAGGATTATAGCTTCAGTTCCCTGGAAGAAAATAAGACTCCAGGATGATGAAACATAGGATTGATTGAAAAGGGTGGGAGGGATGGAAGGGTAATGAGAAGCAGACAAGGAAGAGAGAGAAGAGAAATAGCCTCCTACTAGTTTTTCCTGCTTCCAGTGTCTCTCTTCTCCTGTCCATCCACAGCTGTCAAAACAATTTATGAAGTCATAGGTCTTAACTTGCTCTAAAATTGTCAATGGCTCCCCATTGCTTATAGAAAAACAATCAGGATAGTTTTTGAGGCCCTCTACTGTACAGCTCTCACTCGTCTTTTCAAATAGGTTAAATAGGGGTAATGAGTCAGAGCAGGCTAAATAATTAGGACTCTGTTGAAATATTCCAAGGAAGAAGTAGTGATGACCACTAACAAGGGCCTTAAAGAGTCAGGAGCAAAGCCTTGTTTCAATGATGTATATTCTTACTCATTTGGGCCTGAATGATAATAACTTGGTGCTATGGCAGATACTCTCTACACAGCCTCTAGGAAGAAAACAGAGATAAATGTCTATTGGACATCTCTATCCAGATAATCTATAGATAGACATCTCAAACCCAAGTCAAAAACTGAATTAATTTCCTTTTATAGAAACATAAATTTAGTTAGAAGATCCAGTTTTAGAGATATGAGACTTCCATTTTATAAATGAAGAACCAGATGGCCAGATATATTCAAAGAAAGAGTCCATAAAATGTGGATCTGAGCCCTGGAAACTCTATTTCATATATAAGGTTCTTTTGATGCATCATCTCCTCTTTTATTAAACATTCAGTAATTTTAGCTAATCCCTTTTACAAACTATTTTCCAAACAAACTAGACTACCAGATATTCCCCCGCTCTATCTCCCACCACCACACCCTTCCTGGTAGGCACATCATGTTCGTTTTTCTTCAAGATTCAGTCCATGTAACCACCATCTGCTCTATGGAAAGAGTTTAGAGCATGGAGATGAACCCCAATAAGCAACTTATGTGATTTTAATGGTTCTGGGAAATCCCAGAAACTATCCCTTCCCCTCCTATTCTTACCCCCAAAGCACTTCCTCTCTCAGTTTTATACATGAAATGCCATTATTAGAATTTCATCACTTTATCTTGAGCTTTGATTTCTTTTAAAATTAAAAAAGGTAAAATTGAAACTGTTTTTATTCAGCATTTGGTGTGAGTGAGTTTCAGATCCTTTCCAGAGAGGGTTTTCAACAGAGAGTGGGAAGGGAATAGAAGTAAATTCCTAAGGAAAAAAGACTGAGAGAACTAGGAAGGAGCAATGCTGGACTCTACAATTTTGCCAACAATTGGCCTAGGGCAACAAAGTGGTCAGGGGAACAGATGAGTAAATGAGGTATCCAGAGGCTGGGGGAGCAGGAAGTATGGAGAAGCACTTGATTCAGGCAGGAAATTGCAGTGCTTTGTACATAGTAGATGATTAATAAATGTTGTATGAATGAATGAATACATCCAAAAAGAAGATTGGCTACTTCCCGATTTTGCCTCAGGTAAGCCTGCTGCTTCCCCTAAACTCAGCCCACGGTATTAATGGTAGGAGCAGCATTTGTGGAACTGCCAGAGGTTCGGATGCTGCCTCTCTCAGGAGAATGGATGGTGCCAGAAACCTGTAGGACCTGACACCTCTACTCAGAAATGCCCCAGAAATGGCAATGTCTGTGGTGAGGAGAGCGAGATATGGATGGAGTGTGTGTGTGTGTGCTGGGGGGTGAGGGGGAGATGTCACATTGTTCTCAGGCCAAGTTGAATCTGCCCATACCTCTTGGCTGGTTTTTCTGCTTGATAAGTAATCGTCAAAAACCACTTACAGAAATGCTTCCTTTGCTGGAGTCTGGACAAAGGGAACTAATCACTAATCAGTCTTGGGGAACTACTCAGGGTCTTTCCATGTACTTTTCACTCATTTTTCTCTATGTATCTCTCAGTATCTCTTTTCTTTTTTCTCTTTCTGTCTTTTCTTTCTCTCTTCTCTATATCCTTATCAGCCTTTTTTCTCTATCTTTTTCTATCTCTCTTCTCTTAACCTCAACATTCACATCTTCCTATTCCACATCTGCAAATCCTAAATTGCCTTTGACAGGAGCTTTCAACTTGGGAACTACAGGGCCCAAAATTCATGGTTAGATTTCAAGGAGTTCATGATGTTTTTTTAAATGTATTTTGATCATTTCTACATAGTTGGTTTCCTTTTTAATATTTTTTTTGTTTTATACATTTAGAAACATTTTTCTGGGTGTGGGAGCAAGATGCATAGGCTTTTCAAGACTACAAAGGGGGTTCAAGGTATTCACTCAAAACTTGCTTTTGGCCATCAGAAAGCAGTGGTATCTTTAATGGCTAAATGGAGGATTCTTCTGGGACCAATGTATTGACACATCCCTGGCCTGTGTGATTGGACAATAAATCAGGGAGGAACATAATAAAAAAACAGTTAGTGGTAACAATGTCCAGGGGCCCCTTACCAACCAGGACTAAACTAAATTCCTCTAAATCATAACTATCTCTCTGCTTAGGTTTTAGATAACCTTTTCTTATTTCCTTTTTTCCCTCAGGACTGTCCCTGATTTTCATTTGAACATGCTTTTTGGCCTATAGGAAAATGTGTATGTGTGTGGGGGGTTGGGGAACTGAGGAAGAAAGCAATGTAATTTGTACTGAGTCCCACACCTCACTTAGGGATGTCCCGGAACACAAACAAATCCATAAAGAGGCTTCATGGGCCTCAGCCCTGTTTTTTATACATGTCACCACCAGCTGCTCAAGTCTTCAACCTTTGAGACACCCACACAAACCCAACCTTGTATAATTTCTACTTATGTCACTGCTCACGTCTTTATATAGATCTGGTTTATCCAGCGTTCAGTCAACACTGTCTATTAACTGACTTGCCCACATTCATCACTACAATTATTATCACATTGACAATGATGGCCTTAAGGCCCTTTTCAATCAACAAAAGAAAATTAAATCATTTTCAGCACAATTCTGTACATTTATTAAACAAACATTTATTGAGTATTTGTTAAGTGAAATTCTTTAAGAAGTAGTGATCCATATAGAGAAAAGAGGTAGCCTAAGGTAGGTAGAAAAGCCGGCCTTGGAGCCAGGAAAATCTCAATTTAAGTCTTGTCTCAAACTCATACTGAATGTGTCATCTTGGATGAGTAATTTAACCTCTCAGTTCTCTAGGTAATTATTTAAGACTCTAACTTGCAAAGAAGGGGTCAATCTACATTTATAGAATGAATTTCCTCCTTCTGTCAATGAAATCATAGATCCAGGCATTCAATGCAACAAATATTTATTAGGTGCTTACTATGGGAAAGGCCCTACCCTAGACTTGGAAATACAAAGATGTTTAAAAGCTATGATCTTAACCTAGAGGTGCTTAGGGTACAGACAAAGATATAAATCTTGTGCAAAAAATAACTATATCAAATTGTTTGTTTTAAGTGCATAAAGGACAACAGAAAGTCATAGAACTAGAACAAGATAAAAATAAGAAGTAGTTGCTGCTGTGGTGGTTATTATGTCTGACTCTTAATGACCATTTGGGGTTTTCTTGGCAAAGATACTAAACTGACTTGCCATTTCTTTCTCCAGCTCACTTTACAGAAGAGGAAACTGAGGCAAACTAGATTAAGTAATTTGCCTAGAACTGGATTCAAATCCTAATTCTGCTACCTGAGACATCTCATTTAACTTTTGAAACTCAGTTTTCCTATCTACAAAATAAGAATAATACTTACACTATCTATTCCACAGCGTTGTGAGGAAAGTATTTTTGACAAGTTAAAAATAAATGTAAACTCTATAAGAGATATAATAACCAAAAGAGGAATCATCTGGGCAAATCAAGGAAGACTTCAGGGAGGAGATGGGACTTTGAACTGAGATTCATAGTACAGGGTAAAGTATGAGACATGTTTAAGAAATAGTGGCTAGACTAGTTTGGCAGAACTACAGTTAATATAAAGAGCAGTATGAATCAGGACTAGGAGGGCAGGTTGGAGTCAAATTCTTGGAAGGCCTTGAATATCATATGAGAAAGATGAGCAACATGGGAATAAGTGGAGTTTTGGAGCTAAGGAGTGATAGGATAAGAGACAATCATTAATTTCATAGTAGTATTCCAAATGAATTGTAAGTTAACAGAAAAGGAATCAAAGATTTTAGTATGGACACTGGGAAGTTAAACATCTTTTTAAAATATACACATTATAACACAAACTGAGTTGGAAGGATTTACAAAAACCATGAAGTCTAGTCCCTGACTTCAGGAAAAGTCCCCTCTAAACAATACACGAGAAATACCATCCTCGCTTGAAAACTTCAAGTTATAGGGGAACCACCCATTATTCCCCCCAAAAAACTATAGAGTTTAGAAATTATTTAGATTAACCCTCTCATTTTGCATATGAGAGAACTGAGTCTACAATTCAGAAACAATATTAATATAAAAATAAAAAATGGAAAGTAAAAATGAATAAAGTTATTTACCTTAAATTGTAGAATTGGGAATAGAGAGCCCAGAGTTGAACCCAGGATTCTAGATTTCTCATCCAGTGATTTTTCTATGCATCCACAGGATTTTCACATTATACTTTTCTAGTAATTAAGACATTCTCATAGCCAGAACATGCTAGGTACCACAGAGCTTGATTCATTTTAAATAAAGGAGATGGAATTTTTCACTTTTTTGAGAGACTTAGTGGCACCTGGCTTGTATTATCTTCACTTCAGGGATCCAAGGAGACTCACGTCCAGAAATTTTGTCAGAAAACAGTAGCACAATTTTCACTGACCTTCCCTGGAGTCTCTTCAGATTCAGTTCCAGACTGATGAAAGGGAGATTTCTGGGATAACTGTAGGGGCTACCTTGACCAAAGAATATAACTAATTAGGAAATGGAATAAACAGGACCCTTTATATCTGAAAGAAAAAAAGGCATTTCTCAAAGAATTTAAATGTCATCTTGGCATTTGTGGGAGCTGACCCTTTGACAGAATGGAAAAGTGACTCTAAAGAAAAGTCACAAAACAAAGATATCTGAGATAAAGCACTAGTGAAGAAGTAAAGAAGGAATGGAATTAAATAAATGGTTATTTCTCATATAATTTTGTCCAGGATGAAACCATCTCTGAAGAAACAGATTTTATATCTCCTTTTTGACTGTGAATATTTCCCATATTCAAAACAAGGCATTAAAGATTTAAGGTTTTTGTCTTAGCCTTCCTGTTTTATTTTGGTGAGAAAAGGAACACTATATTTAATCTCACTTTAACTTTACACTGGGCAAAAAAGCACATCTATCTCTATATCCTCCCGTGTCATTTTGCTCTGCATTTATGAGGAAGAAAAAACCCTCACTAACCTCCAGAAGCACCCTGCTTACCACCAGCATGAAACATGGAGGGATTAATTGAAGGTTTAAGACATTCAAACTGTGCTGGGAAAGGTTTCTGAAGAATGTATATTTGAATCAAGTATTCAGAGGAACCCCATGAGTTTGGGGGCATAGAGTCCAGGGAGCTATAGTTTACAAGGAATAAGAGAGGATGCCCAGCCACCAAATTACAATTGGTAATGTAACTTATTGATGTGGAGTAAAGAATTTGTTAACAGTTTAGGTAAGGGTTTGTCAAAATAAGAATGCAATTGTCTTCTCTTCCAATTAATAACTAAAATGAGCTTAAATCATAAACCGGTTTCTTTTATAGAACTGGCAATCATTAAATGAAACAAAGGAGACTGGGAAGGTGATTCTTTTCTGTAGCTGCACGATTTGACAAGGTCTCTCAATTACACCTCATTGTCTAGGAGAAGCTCAAGGATTAATGACATTCTTCTCCCATACCACACAGATGTGGAGGGCTTTTTTGCTGTAATTTCTACCATCATGAAATTGGAATAAAATTAGCTCATTCATATTTAATAATACCTATGTGGAATTCACAGACATTGTAGAGATATAGAAGAGAAATAGAGATGGAGATAAATAAACATATAACAACAGCCTCAATGGCCCCAAATTATTATGTATCTATGTGGACTCTTTTATTCTCAGCCTAATGGTTTGTTTGTTCAACTGCCCTTATTAAACCCTATTTAACAAAACAAAACCTGTTGAAACACTACATCCCTCTTTTCTATAATAAACCAACAAGAGATGGGCCTTAGGCTGGGCAGTATAAATATAAATATATTTTTTCATTTCAGAAGACTCAACAAATATGTATATATGTTAGAAGTCCTCAATGCATAAACAAACTGGAAAAATTACAATAGTTCTATCAAAGACTTATTTTACCAATTAAATGAATATTGATCATGTGTATATACTTAAATTTTAATAGATTAAAAATGGACTAATATTTTGGGACCTCCTATCCATGCATGTATATGTGTACGTGTATTTACATATATATATAACATATATTTACTGTATGTTCAGTCATCATATATAAATAATTACAGATACGATTACATGTATAAGATTTCAAAGGTCCATAAATATAAAATACAAATATTGTCATCATTCAGTTGTGTCTAATTCTTTGTGGCCCCAGGGACCATAACATGCCAGGCCTTTCTATCTTCTCTCCCATACTCTGAACAAGTCCACATTCATTGTTTCTATATATGTAAATGTAACATACATATATGTAACATATTTTTAAAGATATACACACATACTTATGTGTTTGGTCATTATATCTGAATAACTACAGATATAATTATATATGTAGCATTTCAAAGGCCCACATGTAGGATGAGGAGAGAGGAAGTTAAGAAAGGAGGATAAAAAAAAGAAAGAGAAAGAGAGAAAAGAGAGGGGAAGACAAACTATGGGTATTTTAATTAATTTTTAAACATTTAACTTTTTTCTTCTTTAACCTTTGTTAACAGTAACATTGTTTTTTATTATATTTTATGGTTCATAAAATGATGGTTAATGATATTTGTTTGAATATAAGGTAAAAATCTGGGAACTTTACAAGCACTCCAAAATTTCTCAAATTAAGTGGCAGGATCTGAAGCTAAGCAAGTCTTCTTGACTTCATGTCTAGTTCTTCATAGTGTGAAAAGAACTATTCTCTAGCAATCCATTGACTAGGTACTATTTCTAATCACTAATGTATAACTCAGAAATAGAAAAGAAAAAATGCAGTCTATTAAGTTTAGAGCACAAGTAGCACTGAACATTTTTCAGTCAGTCGGTGAGCCCTGAACATCAGTTATCAGTTATAAGCTACATTATATAGGTTTTGGTTACATAAGCAGGATGGGTATAATGGAACTTCAAGGGCAATAAGGGAACATAATGATTTACACATCAAAGAACAGATGGCAAATACTGGAGCTAGAGTTGATATTTCAAGCTTGATTTTTGCAGACTCTAGCTAGTTACCTGACATGCAGTAGAGATAAGAAACTTAAATCAAAAAATTCACTTATCACAATCCATTATAACAGAGTTGTCAAACACACAGCCTGTGAGCAGTGTAACTGAACTAGATTAAAATATAATTGAGAAATATTTTTAAATACAGTAAAACATAGATAATGGTAATATGTTGTTTTCTAAATCAACATGGATTTCAGAGATCTTTATGTAGGGTTTAGTGACCCATTTCTATTTGTGTTTAAGACCACTGAACTATATCATTCTATAAGATTTTTTTTTTCTTCCAACTAAGCAGTTCCAACTAAGCTTATTATGGGACTAGCTTATTTTCTGTAATGCAATGTCTTGCTATATGTGCTAGAATACTAACATATTCTATGAGTAAAGACATTGTCTGACCACATGACATAATCTAGAAAATATACTTTTTTTACAATGTTTTTTATTCTTGAAAGCTCAATGAGTAGCTTCTTTAATGTTACAGAACTTGATAACAATCAACTCAACACCGTACAGAAAGAAATAGGAGCTACTAGAAAACCCTATCATTTATAGCATTTAAATTTCCTTCATTGAGCATCTATCATGGCAGCAACAAATACCTCAATAGTTCACAACCTATTTTATGCATCACCTGCCAATGTTAATCAGAGGATCACTAAACAGAATGGTGGAAGCATTTGCCAAAGCACCTTGTATAATTTTGATATATTCCTGAGATACTCTTTGTTGAAAGAAAGCCTTTAAGACTACATATTACTCTACTAAGTCAAACACATTTTTTGTAGTATAATGGGGGGGGGAGCCCCGTGAATTATATGATATTTATCTCTAATCAACTTGATGAGATTACATGATCTGAATAACTTACTATAGAGCACCTCCCAGGGAAGGCTGTTTAGAAAAAGGATTAAGTAGTTTGTCCAAGGTCATTCAAGTAGTAAGTTTCTGATATAACTGGCATTCATGTCTCCAAATCCAGAATTCTATCCATTATTATCATACTACCTCTTATATTTTACTTAGGCTCAAGAGAAGAGAAATGTTCTGTTTTCTATGTTCTGAAAAAGAAAATTAGGAAAAGGATTGTCATCTTCCCTCCTCCTCATTTCCACTAACCATCCTCATCCCCATCCTTTATTTTTTCCAAATCTATACCCTCTACCTTGGAATCTAGACCATAGAACAGCAGGAATAGGAAGAGATTCCTTCTCTCCAACTAGAAAAGAAAATAGCATTTGAAATAATAACATGGGAAATGGGCTGAGAGTTTCTGCTCCTCCAGCTCCTGGCTTTCTTATTTTTCTTTCTTTTCTTCCTTTGTTGAATATAGGTGAAAAATGGATGATGCTGAGAATGGATATTTCTCACTTTGAGAACTTATCTGGGGAATCTTAAATTCAAGAGTTCACAAGTTCTGGAATTACTAAGAGATCCTGTGTTCCCGAGTCAGAATTAGGCAATGTTTCCCAAAGGAAGAATGCCTCAAAAATATGTTTTTTTACAAAAAGAGAAGAGGATTCTACTCAGATTGCTATGCTGAAACTAAAGGAATCAAGATGAATATGCTTTGAGGATCTGGACATTGCCAACTCTTCATAATAGTACCATAGTACTATGAGTTATTAGACACTGCTGGCTTGAGGTGAATGAAGCAAATGTGCTCAAAAGACTCCTGAAGTAAAGAGTATCTTTGCTTTCAGATGAATTTTTTTTAATAGCTTTCTATTTCTGTATTTTATTCTCAACTTCATTTACATTTCCCACCATATCTTCTTCCCCACCACCTCTCAGAAAGCCATCCCTTATAATAAAGAAAAGAGCAAGAAATTTTTTGAAGTTCCACAAAACTAACCAACTCATCAAAATTAAAAAAAAAATCTAATGTTACATGAAGTTTTCCAAAACCATAATCCTCTACACCTCTAACAAAGTTTGTTGCTTAATCATGTCCAACTTTTTGCGACCCCATTTGGAGTTTTCTTGGAAAAGATACTGGAATGGTTTTCTAGAGTTTTTTCCCCTCCAAATAAATTTACAGATGAGGAAACTGAGGCAAACAGGGTTAAGTAGCTTTCTTAGGGTTACAAAGCTAGAGTGTCCAAGGTCAGATTTAAATTCAGGTCTTTTTGACTCCAGAGCAGGCAGTGTCCACTGTGCTACCCAACTGCTGCAGCAAAGAAGTAGGAATATAGTATCTTTTCATATCTATACTTTTCAGCCAAACTAAAATATATACTAGAGAGGACAACACCATCTTCTGAATCCTCAGTCTTTCAAACTAGGAGTCAATCTGACTGAACTCTTCACTCTCTCACCACCCATATCCAAGCTATGGTCAAGGTCTGTTGATTTCACTTCTTTACTATTTCTCCATTATACCTTTTTTTTCTCCTCTGACAGTGCAACAGCTGAAGCAGGCTCTCATTACCTCATATTTGGCAATAACATGCTGATGGGTCAGCCTGCCTTCCTGACTCAAATTTATCCTCCATTCAGTTTTCAAAATGATTTTCCAAAAGGTCAGTTCTGATCATGACACTCTTCTACTCATTAAACTCCATTGACTCCTCATCACCTGAAAGATCAAATACAAATTGCTCTGCTGGCTTTCAAAGCCCTTCATAATCTAGCTCCATCTTTTTTTTTTTTTTTTGCTTCTTACTTCTTACAACTTACTTCTATAGTGCTTACCCAGTGCCTGGTCCAAAGTCAATGCTTAATAAATTTAGATAAAATAAAAGCTATCCCATAACAATACAAGGTAATACATTGATATTATGATCATATGTCTAGAGATCAAAATGACCTTCCATCTAATCCACCTTCTCCCTAACTTTACAGGTGAAGGAAATGAGGTCTATAAAAGCTAAATGTCTTGTCCATGATAATACATTATCAGAAGGAAAACTTAATCAGTTCCTCCTCACTCCAAGTTCAACACATTATTCACTATATCATGTAAGAGAAGGCTCTTACCTTATCTGCTCTAGATATATGATCATAATATCAATGTGCTGCATTGTTTTGGTTATGAGATAGCTTTTATTTCTTCCCTCACAGGACATATATTAGATTTAAAAGATTTCCCAAAGTTTAGGAATAAATAAACAAATCACTCAAGTAACCTATTAGAATTATCTCTAATAATAAGAATTAGAAACAAAGTAGATGCCCTTCAATTGGGAATGGCTAAATGTATAATATATGAATGTGATGGAATATTTATGTACTCTAAGGAACCATGAACATGGGAAGACTTATATGAGCAAATTCAAAGTGAAGTTAGCAAAACCATCAATACAATAGCAAAACCCACAATAACTATAACAATGTAAATGAAAAGAATGACTCTGAAAGCTATGAAATTAGAAGTCTAAATTTATTAAGCACCTGCTATATGCCAGGCACTGCGCTAAGCACAGAACATACAAAAAGAGGCAAAAACAATCCATGACATTGATTTAGCTGGTGGGAAGATATTTGTTTGTCTATGAGGGCTGGCAGGCAGGCAGATAAACAATAGCCAGCAAAGATATGAGACAGCCAGAAATTCAGTCCATTGAAAGAGGATTTTTTTTTTTTTTTGTAAAGGAGAATGAACTTGATATAAAAGTTGAGTTATTTTATTTACCTTTCTTTTCTCTGTGTTTTGAGCAATTTAGATCCTTAAAGCTTAACTTCAATCTCCAGGGAAATGGATTTGAAAACCTCTCACCCTGGCTTCCTTTGGACATCAGCCACATCAAAGTCACTGGGTAATATGAACCTTTCATTCAATAACAATGTCTCAGGTCAAGAATTGAAGCACATTCTTCAAGGTGTATGGAAAAGGCATATGGCCTCTTGCCCAAGATACATCTCATTTCAGTTACTACTTTCATCAACTCTGCTTTCATAAAAGAACAACTAGGTATGTCTCCTACTTTGCTTGGATAAATTATATAAGAGTAAGACTTAACAAAGGCTTAGTTGAAATAAAAACTTGGAGCAATAGGAAAGATCCAATTCAAAGCTGCTTCTAACACTTACTAGTTGGGTGACTTTATGCAAATGACTTAAACTCTCTAGACAATCAATCATTCAATCAACTATTTTTAAATGCTAGACACTGAGCTTGTTGCTAGAAATATAGCAAAAATCAAAGTTCCCAGCCCCAACCCAGATAGCTTTGAGTATTCACCAAAGTTTGTGTGCTGGACCCTTTTCTTTTTTTTTTTTCTCTATAATACAGTACTTGAAGATTTCATCATTTGCTTAGAGTTCAATGATCATTTCTATGCAAATTATTCTAGCCCTAGTCTCTCTTCTGTCCACTAGTCTTGCATCATGAACTGTCTTTTGGATATTCCAAACTGGATGTAACACAGGTGTTTTATGCTCAGCATATTCAAAAAGAACTCATCTTGCTCCCAAAATTCCCCTCTCTTCCTGGCTTCCCTATACTGTAGAATAGGACTTAAACTTTTCCCTCTCATGATCTCTTTTTGTTTAAGGAACTTTTACCTGACCCTCTCTCAAATCTGAGCCAGGGTGTTTACAGCAGCATTTCTGTATGCTCAGTGCAAAGTGTGCGTGTTGTACATTCCAAACCAAGGCTGCACTGAAATTGGGCAATGTACCACTGGCAAGAGCTGCCAGAAATTGGATTCATTATGCATTTGATTTTGAATTAATTTTTGATTGTTGTGTTCAGAAACATTTTACTGTTGCTGAATTTTTTGTGACCCTCTTCCCAACATTAAGTTACATGAACCTTATGGAATCACAACCCACAATTTAAGAAGCTTTGCCTTAGAGGTTACTCCTATCCATTAAGTCACCCAAACTCACAACATCAATGTCATCATTGGCTCCCGTCTCATTCACCCAGCATATCTAATCTATTATTACATTCTCTGCTTTTATGAGCATTTCTCATATATGTCACCATATATAGTCACACAGTCACTATGATTAGTTTGCTACTTAGGAAATCTTGGCTATAGCATTGCAATAGCCTTTTCATTTCCCTGCCTTCCTCAAGTCTCTAGCCCTAGTACACTCCACTCAGCTTGTCAAAGTAATTTTTCCTAATACATGATGCCTGATCATATCTTCTTCCCCCCTGTCACTATTCAATGAATTTCAGTACCCCCAATACTTCCAATATCAAATATAAAGATCTCTCTTTAGTATTTAAAACATTTAATGACTATTCAGGGCCCCTTCTTATTTGTCTTTTTATACTTCACTCCCATTTACAAAGTAAATAAAAGTTAATCTGGAGGAGAGAGCTATAGGTAATTTACCCAGTTTAATGCTCCAGCTAAAATCTGAAGGAAATTACTAAGACTTCTAATAACTTCATCTATTAGATAAAAGGAAAATACCTTCCAAGCACAAGGGCATTTGTACAAAGGCATGGAAATGGTAGGTGGATTAGGTATTGTACTTTTAGCAGTATGAGTTTTATCTTTCCCCCTTTCCTATCATATATTATTATAATTTTATGCATACATAGTGACAGTCCCTTTTCTGATATTTTTTCTTTCTCTCAACATTTTTTAAAGGAATGAATAATGAAAGCCATGATATTTTAAAAAAGAAACTCTTTAAAATATTTCTGTCCTCATGATTTATCCCCCTTTTTGTGGTTTTAGGATCTTTGCTTAAGAGAAACTTTTATTGCAATAGTTTACCTTTTCCTGACAATGCTCTTGAATAGTCCGTTATGGAACTCAACAGTCAAGAGAACTCACCAAGGAACTCAATAGCCAACTTCAATTTTAAAGACAGATGTGGAAGATGGTAGCAAAAACAGATGATAAGAGAGATAGAAAAGCATAATGCTATGCTCTTAAAAGTAACATCAAGAGTACTAAAACACAGAATTAGTTGAAGCTAGAAGGGAAAGTTAAGTTTAACTAAAAAGAATGGATTTTATATTTAAGGCTATGTTTGGGAAAAGAAGGTAATCAAAGAAGGAGACAAGAGAGCTGTTTGGGTTTTTATGGCATAATGAAAATGAAAAAGAGAGAGAAATACTATTCAATCTCATTTCTGTTGTCTGCTAAGGAGACAAAACTTTGGATTAGAAAGGATAGAACTATAGGGGCTAATAGGAAAGTTGATATAAAATAAGTATTCTATTTAGAAAATGTTTAATTTCCCATGATTCCTTCAAGTTAACCTGTCCCTGGTGGTTATGGAAAAATTGGGAGATGTGATTGCTGCCTCACTAGTTTTTTAAAAAACTTTTTTTTTTTAAGTTTAAAACTTTAATTTAAAAAAAATTAAAAGACTGAAGAGAGAATGGGATTGGCATTTAAGAACTGAAGAAAAGTAAATGTCCCTTTTGATGTTGGAATTGAATAGAAATAGTTGTAAAATCTTAAAACTTGCTTTAGGGGCAGTTAGATACACAGTTGATAAAGTATCTGCCCTGGAGTCAGGAGGACCTTAACTCAAATTCAGCCACAGACACTTAACATTTACTGATTGTGTGATCCTAGGCACATTTCTTAACCTCATTTGTCACACACACACACACACACACACACACACACACACACACACACACACACACAAACCCTCTCTCAAGAAAAAGAACTATATTAAAATTTGCTTTAAAAATATCAACTTTACAAGAGCAAGCTAGGAGAGACATGGTGAGATAGTTCATCTTCTTGAAAATCCCTGACAGCTCAGATAGACTGCAAGTTTGAAAGAAGTCAACAATGTGAAATGGAAGCTGAGAAAACTAATAAAATTGTATTAAAAGAGGATTTACTTTTAGGTTTGAGTAGCTCTTAATCCTCCTATGCACTGACCTGACCATATCTGTAACATTGTGTTCATTTATGGGCACTACATTTTAGAAAACATATTAATAAGCTGGAGAGCATTCAGAAAAGTGAAGATAAAGATAAAGCATCTTGAATACAAACCATATGAGAGAGAGTTAGCTGAAGGGATTGTAGATGTTTAACCTAGAGAAGAAAAGATTCAGGGATAGTATGAGAAATATTTTTTAATATCTGAAGAGTCCTTCAGGGTCACCTAATACTATATTCACTATCTATATTGGAAAATAGTAAATAAATTAATAATCCTCTCTCCTAGAAGAGAAGGCTACAAAATTTCAATCATGTTTTTCAGCCTCTCACTGTACTTTAGCTAGTCTTCAATTGAGATGCTATCATTAGGACCATCTTTTATGCTGTCCACCACCCTTCTGGTAGAAACTGGGAGCTAAAGTTGCAAGCCTCTCCCTTAAAGCAGAAAGACCACCATCAATGGTTATGAGCCACTTCCCCTTAGTCAACTTATATCATAAAAGACAATAGATGCTCAAGCTCTATTCTTTGAACTCCCCTCTCTTCTTCCACCTCCTCTGATTCTCCACCATCAGTTCCCATATGATTATGCTCAGGAATCCATTTTAGTTCCTAACTCACACTATTCTCCAGACTAGAGACAAGTGTTCCCAGACTCTTCTTTTTCAAAGTAGAAAAAAGACTTGAATAAAACTGGTGAGGAAACTTAGTTATCATCCTGCATTATGCAGATCTATTAATTGCAGATCACAAAAGCTTAGCTAGTTTGAAAAAAGATGATGATCTTTGTATTATTTATTCCTAGCAACAAATTACAGTGTGATTTCTCTATAAGTCATTCTCCTAGTCTATTTATGGGGGATTAGCGGGGGTAGAGGTGGAAGAGGAAACTCTTTGGTAACTAGAACATCTAAAAGTAGAATATATTGCCTAAAGGTCTTTACCTAAATGCTTGATCATCTATCTCACTGATGCTGGGGAATGGGGATAGTGTCATTACCATTCAGGTCAAGTCAACTAGATGACCTCTGAGATTCTTTCCACTTCTGAAATTCTATAACTCAGTAAATTGCTAGGAAAAACAACCTACAGCTGGTAGTATTAGAGCCAAAATTTGAATTAAAATTAAATTTTCTTGATAGGTAATGGGATAGAAACTTCTGCAAATTATGTGGGCTGAATCAAATTTTTATAGCCTAATGACTTTTGATAATTAGTTGAAACCTTGACTAAATAAGCATTATTTGGTTTCTCATTTAATTACTGACTAAATGGAGTCTAAATATTTGCTGCGTGTGGTTTTCCTCCTGACCCACAGTTTAATAATTTATCAGTATAGTTGGTCAAACTCATTAAAGTCTTTAAAATCATCTACCAATTTTTTTGGCTCAAAAATAGTGAATAGCTTAAGGCAAAACTCTGAAACCAGACATAATCAAATGAAGCTAGCCAAAGTTCTAGATAATTAATCAGTTAAATACTTCAAGGCTTAGAAAAAGCAGCTCTGGACTTGGACTCAGGAAGAATTGGACTTGAACACAGTCTCTGACAATTGCCAGCTATTTGAAAATAGGCAATTAATTTATCATCTATGAAGTTCACTTTCTTCAAATGAAAAGAGAAGTCAGCATGGTGTCTAGCTAGAGAAAGG
This sequence comes from Sminthopsis crassicaudata, assembly GCF_048593235.1. Taxonomy (NCBI): domain Eukaryota; kingdom Metazoa; phylum Chordata; class Mammalia; order Dasyuromorphia; family Dasyuridae; genus Sminthopsis; species Sminthopsis crassicaudata. The sequence goes on along the minus strand of NC_133618.1, from coordinate 168,597,846 downwards.
AAGACTTGGATTCTTACCTCTGTCTATGTAACTTTGAGCAAATCACTTAATTTCTTATTACCCTAAGAATTCTCTAAAATGTGAAGTTATAGAGAAATTGCTGATCTATATCACAGCAATGAGTTCCCACACCAGTAGTTACCCAAATAGAATAACTAATTATTTCCTAATTATTCTGCATATAACATATGTATTTATATGGCTGAATGCGTGCATATATGTGTATATTATTTTTGTTTGCATATTGTCCCAATAGATTGCAAGCTTGCTTCAGGATAAGGACTGTCTTTTGCCTTCCTGATCATTAGCACAGTTTCTGGCACATAGTAGGCATTTAATAAATGTTTATTGATTGATCAGTTAAATCATGTCTAAACAAAACAAAACAAAACAATGAGTATAATAGCTTACCTATTTTCACCAGTTTGTTCTGAGAATCCTTTCCTTATAAATTCGTATTGATCTTTTCAGTTCTCATGGGGTCAATTATCATCTCTCTGTAAATGACTCCTAGATCTATAAATACAATTTCACTCTATCCTCTTAGCTCCAGTTCCCTATTAACAATTATATATTGATCATTTCCAACTGGAGACATGTTCCATTGGTATCTCAAACTCAACATACTGAAAACAGAAGACATGTTTGTTTTTTTCCCTCCCCTGAACCTACTCTTAACTTCTCTATTTCTGTCCTTTAAGTCACCCACTTTACTAACTAGGATTCAAAACAATCAATGCTGAGAGCTCATAAACCTGAAAGATAGAAAATAATACCTGAAAACACCTAATGAGATAAAAGAGGTGGAGGGGGATAAAGGATTGCACAAGGAGACAATAATACAAACCAAATACAAACAATAATACAATACACCAAATACAAACACCAAAGGGTGAACAGTAGCACTATGGAAGGAAGACTTAAGCCAGAGGATAACTTGGTGTTTGGGATGTTGACTGAGGTTTTATAAATACCTGGGTTTATTGGAAACTGAATAGTCTCTTCATGAATTCTATTTTGTTTTCTTTATTCTTTCAACATTTTCTTCTCTAATGTTGTAATCAATGTTTTGTAATAAGCCAGTTGATCAATATATTATATGGGGCCATGCAAATATTTTCCCCTATTTTCCTAGGTAAGGGATATGATGATGGTGGTGGTGATGATGATGGAGATAGTGATGATATTTTATGCCAAAGTGACATTCCTAAACTATAGCTCTAACCATGTCACTCCCCATCAAAATCCAGTGGCTCCCTACTACTTTTTGGATCAGATATAGACTTATCTGTTTTATATTTAAAACCTTTCACAGCCTGGTTCCAATCTAACTTGGCAGGTTTATTTTACATCACTTCCCTTCCTGTCCAGCCAGACCAGCCTTCTTGGCTATTCTTTCCTCACACACATCCCTGTGTTTTTGCATAATATGTTTCCAATCCTGGAATGTACTTCCTCCTCACACCTGCCTCCTTGGATCCACAAATTTTTTTCCAAAGCTCAATTCAAATCGCTACCTCTTACAGGAGGCCTTCCTATTGCTAGTATTGCCACACTTTTCACCCCCTAAAAATCACCTTTTAAAATTTCATGTATATTTATATATGGCATTTTTTTCATTCCCTGATAGGATTTAAGATCATTGAAAACATACAGGAACAGGGTTTTTCTTGTTATTGTTTGTGTGTTTGTTTATCTATCTCTATTTTCTCCCTGAGTACCTGGAACATTAGTATGCACAAAATAAATAATTGTTGATTGATCAGAATTATAAGAATATTAAATTGGAACTTGGAACTTTAGAAGTCATTGTCTCCAATTTACTAATTTTACAGATGAGGATACTAATATCTAAAGAGGTTGTGGCTTCTCTAAGAGCACATAGAGAAAAGAAGAGAATAAGCATTTATTCAGCACCTACAATGTACTAGGCATTATGCTAAGTGCTTGACCAATTTCATGTCATTTGATCCTCATCTTTTGAGGAAATGAGTCAAACAGGTTAAGAGATTTGGCAGTTACATAGCTATTAAATTTCTCAGGCTGGATTTAAATTCAGGTCTTCCTGATTCTGAGGCCCAGTTATTCTGTCCACTGAACAACCCAATCTCCTCATATGTAGTGTATATATAGATATAGATATATATAAATAGTATATATACATACATGTAATGTATATGTATACATATATGTTATATAATATATATTTATATGAACACTTTACACATGTATAATATATAAATTCTACTAATATGCAGTTCACCTAGATATGCTACATATAAGTATTGTTAAGAAGCCATTCAATTATTTGTATGGGGTTTTAGGAAAATTTCTTACCAACTACTTTATACATAATAATTATATTCTGGACCCATTGATTGACTGATTCTGTTTCTGATTATGCTGAGGTGGGGGAAGATGGTGGAAATCATCTTCCTTACAAAAAGAATTGGCAGAGGCAGTATTTCAAGCCAGGTTCTCTGATTTGAAGCAAGTGTCACACATTAAGATTTGAAAAATGCTTTGAATGCACCATGTCATTTGAGCCTCAGTTAAGTATGTTGTACAGGTCTATAATTTTAAAATATGCATAGATGCAGATGCACACACAAATATATGTACAAATATGTATATATGTTCACAACACATGTTTAAATACAGATACACACATGTACCATAATGTATATGTACATACATTATAAAGGTATAGGTGCATTTAAATATAAATATGTGCATTGCATGCATGCATGTGTATATGTACATAATGTTCATAAATGAGCAAATTAAGATGCAAAGAAGTTAGATTTTGTGTTTTATCACAGTAATGGTCAAAGGCCAACTTCAAACTTTGGTCTTCCAGATTCTAAGGACAGAAATCTATTTCAGAAACAGTGAAGACACTTCCTTATACTAGAGAGATCTTTTAGCCATGACAGTCTCTTATACAAGGGTTATGTACATATTACATTGAATCATAAAACAGTTAACCTGCTTGAATCCCCATCAAGAAAAGAGATTAAAAGGATTCTAAGCCAACAGCAGTTAATCTGTGTTCTGACAAGTTGATTGCCCCAGTTGTTGCATTTCATACCTCAGAAATAATTAATTCCTCTCTCAGAAAAAAAAAAAAATAGTTCATGATATGAAACTTAATACTTCTACGGCTAAGAGTGAGGGACTAAACAACCAGAACAACCATTAGAAAAATCCTATTCAGCTAGATTCTAGAAAGGACTTTTAAATCAGAGAAATGCAGATTTTTCACAACTATTATGTATAAAGCACGGCTATTTGTGTCTTGAATATTTCACAGCAATGATGGAATGTGAATCATTTGAGATGTTTTGATTACTTAAATGAGATTCAATTTCAAGCTTATCTTGATAATGTGTATGCTCTAGGTTTGAGAAGCAGACTTAACTTCTTTAAGAAATTGATACCACTGAAAGTTCTTGACATCAGCAGAAGAGAACTCCCCCATGTATTTCTTAAAAGACAAGGAAAAATAAAAAGTCTTGTCCAGTGCAGAAATCTGTGACTATAGGTGCCCTTGACTCATGTCCTTTCATATTTCACAGGTGAGCCCAGTCTAAACTGAAAGAACCTAAAGAAAATTATTGGACCTGCAGATCAGGATCATTTCACTAAATGTAACTTGGAGTCAGTATACATTAATCTCATGATCTAGTATGGCATTAAAGGACACGGTGCTTCTGATAGTGGGAAGTTAAATGGCACAGTAGATAAAGTGCTATGCCTGGAGTCAGGAGGTAAATTCAAATTTAGCTTCAGATATTTAATATCTGTATATTAGTAAAGGCATTAGTAAGGCAAATCATTTACCTTCTGTAACCTCCACATCTGTGAAATGAGAATAATAATAATAGTTCCCTCCCAGGGTTGGTGTGAGAATTTAATGAGATAGTAGGTGCTAGATAAATATTTGCTATTATTATTATTACTACAGTCACGTTTTATATTTTGGATATTTCCTGCTTTTGTTTAAACTACTATTTCTTAATTTGGAGTCAGGACCTCTGTTCATATCCTGGCTTTGTCTCTTAACTACCTCTGTGAACTTTGTTGGACAAGTCATAAACCTCTTGAACTTCAGTTTCCTTATTTATAAAATGAAGGTGTTGATTGGATTAGATGATCTTTAAGGTTCTTCCCACTTAGGAATCCTAACATCCTATTTCAGGAAAAAGTCTATTTCATTTTTGGGTTAGATAACTTGACTGTATTGCCAATATTTACTGGAAATTCATCTGCCTTAACCCTTAATTTATTATCCTTTACTTGTTTTTTAGGGTCAATATAATCTGATACAACCCTGTCAAGCCAACATTATTTCCTATTTTAAATGAACAGGAATTCTTTATTCTTATTGGGACTGTTGCATCCCCCAACCCTTCATATTAATGCTCATTTTCACATTTCTATCTTTACACTTATTTTTGCCTCTATCCAAAATGCCGTCTGTCTTCTCTTTTAACTCTTGTAGATGATAATTCTAAGAAGTAGTCACTTAGTGGTCTCAAATCTCTTTCCCCACCCAGACTAAACTGTGAGTGGGAAAGTACAGTACATTATTGTGAGTCCCACAGGGCCTAATTTAGTGTAGGTGCCATTTTGTTGAATAAATGAAGAGGAAACAAAATTATATCCTGAGATAATATTCGGCAATACTTAGTATGGTTTTAGACACTAGTTGGAGATGCTCAATGAATTTACTGTCTCCTATTTCATTGGATTAGACAGCTCTCCATTTGTTTAAATGAACTATGGAAAGAATAAACATTCCCTCTTCTGTAGGGATGCCTGAAATTCACTGGATGTGATATCCGAGTCATCTCCCAGCTTGCATTGTTTTTTGTTTTTCACTTTTTAAAAAATCCTATATTGCTTGTTTCATGCTGGTATGAAAGAAGCTGTCCAAGTGGAATATATTGATTTCTGTTTATTGGAAGCACTCTGGACAGGGATATCTTTAATATCATCAACTCTTTGATCCAACAAAAAGAACCTTTATTAAGAGAGGATCTGAGTCCTTTGGAGATTGATTGGAGAGAGACTAGGACTACAAAAAAATTTCTTTTTTTTATAAATTGTAAAGCAAAGTGTTAATTCAACCATAATTTAAGGAGAAAAAAAGTTTAAAAGTAGGTAAAATGCCTCCTCCTTTCCCTGATTTCTTGAGTGACATACCGCTCCCCTCTTTCTCATCTCTCAATACTCCCCCTCAATACATCACATGCACATGCACTGCATACACACACACACACACACACACACACACACACACACACACACACACAGAGACGCATATGTACACATATATTCTAGTAAGCCAATCCAAATTCCCTGTTCCATAGGCCCTCCTTAGCCTATTGTACCACCCCAGTGTTATCCAGACCTATAATATATTAGGACAGTCCATCATCCATATCTGGTTAGTATCCTAGAGAGCCTCCTGGCTATTATCTATTTTATGCCCTCCTTTCTTCCTATGGAAGCTGACTCAGCGTTGTTCTCCCTGTTCCTTCCTTCCCAGATGCCAGTTAGCTAAGATAAAACATTCATATATGTCCTTTTGTTAGTGGAAGAAGACTAGAGAAGACTCTAAGTTCTCAGGAAAAATATACATTTTAGACACAGTATTCCAGTAGCAATGTCCCTTTTTTCCTACAACTAAGGGAATAAAATATTTAGAAGCACTGGACTGAAGGTAGCAAGAACTGGGTTTAGTTACTAACTCTAAAGTTAACTGTTAAGAATTCATGTACAGAATAAAGAAATGTGATTAGGACTAGATAATCTCCTCTCTGACTAAATCTATGACCCTACTATCTTCAGTAAATTCTAAGATTCCTTCAAAATAGAAACTGAGTATCTATGACTCTCTATACAGAAAGAATAGACATCACCATGACTTCCTAGAGAGGGAAATAGTTTGGGGCAAAGCCATTATTGGAATTATTTCATGTAGATTAAAACATTTGGTATGAAGGGAAAGGATAGTAACTGGGAAAAAAGTGTGGTGAAGGAATAGAAGGACAAAAGTGTAAGATAGTTCAGCCACATGTACTGTAAATACAGCAGAGAGGATCTAGGGATAAAAGTTGCATTGAAAGCTTGGGGGTCAAATTTGTTAAGAGTGTAAGGATTTATAGGCTGGCAGAAAGTCGAGATGTACAAAGTATGAGAATAATAGGAAATACACAAACACACACACACACACACACACACACACACACACACACACACACAAGAAAAGCTTTTTTCTAAGGGAAAAAACATGCCCCTTGAATGTTGATTCTTTGGGATGAAATCCCAATCTCTTTATTTTAATTACACCTCTACTTTAGAGTAAGTGTATTAATATGCAAGTTTGTTCCTATTAATTGGCCCTACCAAAGGTTACAACAAGAGAAAAACAATCTAACAACTATATAAGCATAAATTTCTCAGTCTACTATCCTTTTCTACTTTACTTTTCTTATTTCAACTATAACGATGATTTAAGGAAAGGAAGCTAGAAAGTTGCACCTAGCTTACAGTCACCTCTTTTCTGAGTATCTCTTTTCATAATAATATACTTATCTCCAATCCATATTTTCTCAAAGAAGGGTTTCTTGAGTTTGGAGAAAATGATAAAGTCCTCAAGTATCATAATAAATAGTTTCTGGAAAACTAACTAGTGATTAATATAGATTTTATTGAATTTTGATTGAAGAACTAAAAGTAGTGATTCTAATAGAGCATTTTAACACATGAGGATATTTAAATAGTTTTGGCCTTCACATTTTGATTGAATTAAGTATATAATGCTATTTAAGCAAAGATTCCCTAAAGCAAAATTCATTATAGTAAAATCTCATTTTATCTGATTTCTTAAAATGAGAGTTTGGTTTTATAAAATAAAAATGACTAAAAAAAGATGTGGATTGTGCTTACTTCAAAAGCTCAGTGATTTTCCATTAAAAATGATGCTTTTCTGCTGAGGAAAATCATGACAGCATTGTCTTATGCAATTCTTGTTCATATTTCACCATTTTCAGAATATTCCAAAAGTCTTGGTGTATTTTTGGGCCATCTTAGAAATCGTACATAACTGATAGACTGCCTTCATCTCCTCTTAATATCTTGAATATGCTAAAGCACCATTTGGGTTCTCCATATTCTATTTCTCTACCTTACCACATTATTAGCCCATCTCTTTCTAATCACAAAGTACATTATTTCAATAGTGCCTTTTTACCCCTACTTAAACATACATTATTGGTAATATGTCAAAATTTACTTGTAACTATCATGTATCTTTCCATTGTCCTTTAAGCTACTGAATTATTATAATAATGTAAATTTTTCTGATTAAACTTTTCCATGATTCAAAATAATATATTCTACATGTATAGTCATGCAAAATATTTTACTAATTGTTACATTGTGAAAGAAAAGAAAATACAGACACTTCTATTTTTCAATTCTTTGCCATCAGAAAAAAAAACTATATAAGTATTTTTGTACATATAGCTCCTTTTCCTTTTTTTTTTTTAACATCTCTTTTGTGATACAGACCTAGTAGTGGTATTGCTATGTCAAAAGGTATACATGGTTTTATAGCCCTTTGGTCATAGTTCCAAAATGCTCTACAGAATGGTTCAATCAGTTCATGAGTCCACTAGTAATGTATTAACTAAGTAATTGAGTCTCATTTTCCCCACATCCCTCTATTTGTCATTTTCTTTTCTTTTCTTTTCTTTTCTTTTCTTTTCTTTTCTTGTCGCTCTATTAGCTAATTTAATACAGATGAAATAGTATCTTAGAATTGTTTAATTTGTCTTTCTCCAGTCAAGTGAGTATGGGAGTTTGGGCAGGTGTTTTTGTTTGTTTGTTTGTTTGTTTGTTTTTGTTTTTATTTTTGTTTTGTTTTTTTTTTTTTGTTTGGTTTGGTTTTTGGCTGTATCTTGTGATCATTTGTCAATTGAGTAATATCTCTTATTTTTATAAATATTATTCAGTTCTCTGTATATTTGAGAAATGAGGACTTTACCAGATAAAGGTACTTCAATTTTTTTTTACTAATTCTAATTGTATTCCTCCCCCATCATATTTCCCTGCCCCATTTATTTTATTCTCTCCCTTTTTACCCTTTCCCTTCTCAAAAGTGTTTTTCTTCTGACTACTCCATCTCCCAATTTGTCCTTCTCCCTAACACCTTGTTCTTATTCCCCATTCCCTCCTACTTTTCTATTGGCTAATATTTATTTCTATACCCAATTAAGTGTGTATATTGTTCCTTTTATGAGTGTTTTCTGATGAGTAAAATTCACTTATTTCCTCTTAATCCTCCCTCTTTCTCTCCAAAAGCAGAAATACTTTTACTTGCTTCTTAATTGTGAGACAATTTAGCTCATTCTACCTCTCCCTTTCTATTCTTTCTAGTATAGTCTTCTCTAGCCTCTTAAAATTGTATTTTTTAAATTTTATTTTTAAATATAGTGCCTTTTCATATTTAACTCACAACTATGCTCTCTGTTTCTCTCTGTCTCTCTCTATCTCTGTCTCTCTCTGTCTCTCTGTCTCTCTCTCTCTCTCTCTCTCTCTCTCTCTCTCTCTCTCTCTGTCTCTCTCTCTGTCTCTGTCTCTCTCTCTCTCTCTCTCTGTCTCTCTCTCTCTCTATATATATATATGTATATATATGTATGTATATATATATACATATTCCTTCTAACTACCCTAAAATGAGAAAATTCATATGTTACAAGTATCATATTCCTATGTAAAAATATAAACAGCTTAATCTTATTAAATCCCTTATGATTTCCCTTTCCTGTTTGTCTTTTAATGACTCATTTTAATTTTGAATTGGAAAGTCAAATTTTCTCTTCAGTTCTGTTCTTTTCATCAAGAATGCTTGAAAGTCTTTTATTTCATTGACTGATTATATTCAGTTTTTCTGAATAGATGATTCTTGGTTGTAATACTAATTTCATTACCCTCCAAAATATTGTATTCCAAGACTTCTGATCTTTAATGTAGAAGCTGCTAAATCTTGTGTTGACCTGACTGTGGCTCCACCACACTTAAATTGTTTCAATTAGTTGATTGCAGTATTGTCTTGACCTTGGGAGCTCTGGAATTTGACCATTAAATTTCAGAGTGTTTTCATTTTAGGATCTCTTTCAGAAAGCGATTGGTAGTTTCAATATTTATTTTATCCTCTGGTTATAGATTATCCAGGTAGTTTTCCTTGATAATTTCTTGAAACATGATATCTGTTCTCTTTTTTGCATCATGGTTTTCAGGTAATTTAATAATTTTTAAATTATGTCTCCTGGATCTATTTCCCAGGTCCATTGTTACTTTGAGATATTTCATTTTATCTTCTATTTTTTTCATTCTTTTGGTTTGGTTTTCTTGACTCTTGATTTCTCACAAAGTAATCAGCTTACATTTGCTCTATTCTGACTTTGAAGGAATTATTTTTATTTTCCATTTGGCCAATTCTATTTTTAAGGAGTTTGTTTTTCAGTGAATTTTTATAACTTACTTTCCATTTAGCTAATTCTGCTTCTTAAAGCATTCTTCTCCTCATTGTTTTTTTTTTTTTTTGTATCTCATTTACTAATGGACCTAGTCTATTTTAGAAGGTGTTATTTTTTTCAGTATTTTTTGGTGAATCCTTATCGCTATTGACTTGTTTTTCATGAGTTTTTGGAGTCACTCTCATTTCTCGTTCCTTTTTTTTTTAATCTCTCTTGCTTGATTTTCAAAATTATTTTTGAGTTCTTCCATAGCCTGAAACCAATTCATTTTTTTCTTGGAGTCTTTGGTTGTAGGAACTTTCACTCTGTTATGTTCTGAGTGTGTTTTGCCTTTCCTTGTCAACATAGTAACTTTCTATGGTCAAAACTTTTCTGCTGTTTGCTCATATTCCCAGCATACTAATTGACTTTTAACTCTTTGTTAAAGTAGAGGTCTCCTTGCTGGGTACAGGGTTTGTTGTCCCAATCTTTGAGAGTTTTGTGTAGCTGTTTTCAGAAATACTTTTATGGATCTCTAAGTTTTCAGTTCTTCCAAGATGGTATGATCTTAGGAGAAATGTATTTACTCCTCTACTGGCCTGTGTTCTGATCTGTGAGTGACCCACAAGCACTCTTTTCTGCCCTGGAACTTTGAAGAGGGAGCTTGCTCCACTATGGCCTCAAGGTCTGGTATGCTAGTGTGTCTCCTTGTCCCAGGACTGCCCCCCCTCCTAGGACTGGGACCAAGATCTGGGCAAAGTAACCAAATCCTGCCTCAGTGCTAGCAAAGAGGCCCCTTCTAACTCCTTCTGACCTATTGTTTGTCAGCATCTGTGGGCTGAGAGCTCCAGAAGTCACTTCAGATTAAGTGGCTCCCAAAGCCTGGTCCTAATTTGTGGAAGCTGGGGCTATGTTTGTGGGGCCTGTGCTCCATTGTCACCCGGGGTCACAGACCTTTCTTGCTGACCTTTCAAGTTGTCTTCAGTAATGGAAACCATCACTCCTGCTAATGGTTCAGTCTCCTGGAGGCCTGTTCCTGGGGCCTGTTCTGTACTCCACTTTCACCCTGGTGCAACAGACCTTTCCTACCAAACTTCTAAGTTGTCTTGGTCTGGTAAATTGTTTCACTTCATCTTTTATGGGTTTTGCCTCTGTAGAATTTGTTTAGCATAATCATTTAAGGGAATTTGGAGGAAAGCTTAGGCCTTTACTTTGCCTTCTTGGCTTTACCTCCACAATCATATATAATATTGATGGACTAATTCAATGACTTACATGTCCAAGTGCACATCATTATCTTGGGAATATTTTTTTTCTTCTGCCACTCCCCCCCCCACTGCCATATCTTGGCAGAAATTTTTATCCAATATTGTTTTCTTATGCATGCTATGATATTCTTTCTGGCACAGATCTAGATGGATTTAAACATCAGTGTAGATGTTCCATGCTGTTTTCTAAGCTTGTAAATCCTTCATTTCTATCATGAAAACATTCTCCTTTCCTTATTCAAAGTTCACTTCAAATATCTCTAACAATGAAGGGAAAACAAGAAAGTTGAATTTCCTCCTATATCAGTACGTAGCTCTCCCCTAGAAGAAAAGGTCACATAAACATATAGTCAACACAAAAAGCAAGCACATGAAAAGATGACTAACAATTGTTTATCCTAGTTCTTAGGATCATATATTAGAAGCTGGAAGAAACCTTCCAGGTTATCTTGTTCAAACCCTCCTTATTTTGCAGCTGAAAAAAATAAATCCCAAATCTACTTCCCAAGAGAATTATTTTGCTCAAGGTCATAAAACTAACAGGTACAATTATTCCTTCCACATCTCTGGTGCTAGGGACACAGAACCCCTGTGATTTGGAAAATTCTCATAAAAATGATTGGACCTTCCTTCATACTAGAGAAGAAATTTGGATATTGTTGTATTAGAAGATAAAAATATGTTGATATTATATAATATTATTCATATATTTTATGCATTTCTGAATTTCTAAACTTTTTCTTTGTGGTCTGCTAGCCTTCATATGCTTTTTGTAGTTTCTGTGAAGCTTCTAAAAAAATTCTCACTTAAATTCTTATGTCAACCCATCATATATCAAAACCACAAAGGGAAAGTAGCAATGTAGAAGGGACAACTATAATAACAATAACAACAATAATAGTTACAGATCACATTTGCATAACATTTTAAAGTCTGGGAAACATTTTAGACATATTATGTCAGTCTCAATAACAACTGTATGAGATAGATATTATTATCATCCCCATTTTATAGATAAAGAAACTAAGTTTTTAACTTAACTGACATTAAGTATTTGATTTCAGATCTTGACTTCAAAACAAGGCTCTGTTTACTTTGTCACTGGGATCTGATCTCTGATCCTTTGACTTGAATATGATACTACTTCTTGTATAAACACAAATTTATAAAGGGCAATAGTTATATACTACTAAAGTCCTATGTAATTAGAAATCAATATAATAATGATAGGGATTAACTGGCTACTTAGAGCACTTTGCTTTCATCTTTTTCAGATTCCTGATCCTTTTTGTTATCAGTTATTAGTTATTTTTTCCCATTCTTTCAGTTCCTATATTGCAGAGTAAGAGTTGATTAGGAAAATGTGGGTTTGAATTCAGCCTCTAAAGACTGGCTGAATCTGGCCAAGTCAATCATATCTCATTATCCTGGGTGACTCTAAGAAAGTCAATTACAGAAGAAATTCCCTATGTCTATGGAATTACCTTTTTATTTGGTGTTAATGTGTGTGTGTGTGTGTGTGTATGTGTGTGTGTATGTGTGTGTGTGTGTGTGTGTTTCTGGGTGTCTCTACAGGCGTAAGTATGTATTTGTGTGTATATGTATTTATGCACATATGCATATGCATCCATATATAATTTTACATCTGTATGTATTATGCATGAATGACTGTTTGATCAACTTTCAATTGAATTTTATTCATGTAAGAAAAAATCTTTGATGATTCCTTTCCTGTCACTGCCATGAAGTATTTATGATTTAAATAACCAGGTTAAAGAGAGTGAGTGCTGCCTGCAGTGGGCTTATAAAGGGCCTGTGAGGTCACACACACAGCCAATCAGTGAGAGACTCATTCATTACGAAGCTATCTCAATGTGGATAAGATCCCACCTACAAGACAGTCCTAATATCCACAGAAATTACTTCCTGGGGGATTCAAATCTCCGGATGCACTGTGTCCGCCCATTTAAAGGGCCCTTACAATTCCCTTCTCTTGTTTTGCAGGAACTGCACATCTCATCAAGCTAAACTTTTAGCACCAGCTATAGTTCACTTGATCCATGAGATGACAGAGTGTTATGCCCAAGGAGGTACAAAGCAGCAGATCAGTAAATAGTAAAGGAAGATAATCCCTGCCCCCATGGAGTTTATATTCCAATGATGAAAGATAACTCATGAAAAAAAAAGCTAAAAATAAAACTGAAAAAGAGAACAGGGAGAAAGGGAAATGAAGGCACTGATATATTATAGACAAAATCAGGGAGAGAGTCAGGAGGGTAGCCTGGAGAGAATAAAGGAAGACATAGTTGGCCTGAACCAACCTTCATTTAAAAAAAAAAAAAAAAAAAAAAAGCTTCTGGGAGGAATCAGGAATCATCCAATCAGAAGGAGAAGCCATAGGGATTGAATATCCTTCCAAAGCGTGGGAACACTCAAGTGAACTTCCAGGATGAAGAGGTTTCTGGAGTTTCTGGGAGGGAATCAGGAGTTCAGTTTACAGGGGAATAAAGACTTCATTCATCCTGAAACATAACAACTTTTAATTTTTTAAATTTTAATGTTTTACTGTGCATACCCTTTGATCAAGCAGTGCTACTACTGGGCTTATATCCCAAAGAGATCTTAAAGAAGGGAAAGGGATCTGTATGTACAAGAATTTTTGTGGCAGCCCTTTTTGTAGTGGTCAGAAACTGGAAATTAAGTGGATGCCCATTAATTGGAGAATGGCTGAATAAATTGCAGTATATGAATATTATGGAATATTATTGTTCTGTAAGAAATGACCAACAGGATATTTTCTGAAAGGCTTGGAGAGACTTACATGAACTGATGCTAAGTGAAATGAGCAGGACCAGGAGATCATTATATACTTCAACAACAATACTCTATGATGATCAATTCGGATGGACGTGGTCATCTTCAACAATGAGATGAACCAAATAGAGCAGTAATGAACTGAACCAGCTACACCCAGCAAAAAAACTCTGGGAGATGACTATGAACCATTACATAGAATTCCCAATCTCTCTATTTTTGTCTGCCTGCATTTTTTATTTCCTTCACAGGCTAATTGTACACTATTTCAAAGTCTGATTCCTTTTGTACAGCAAAACAATTGTTTGGACATGTATACATATATTGTATTTAATTTATACTTTAACATATTTAATATGAATTGATGAAAACTTGCCATCTAGGGGAGGGGGTAGGAGGGGAAAAACTAGAACAAAAGGTTTGGAAATTGTCAATGGTGTAAAATTACCCATGCATATATCTGATAAATAAAACTATAATCAAAAAAATAAAATAAAATAAAAATTTTTTAAAATTAATGTTTTATGTAAAATGTATCATAGTGTTTTGTAGCAGGTCTCAAACTTTGATCTCTGGACCTTTTTGCACTCATAAAATTATGACCCCCCTCAATATATTTGTTGGCTATAGCTATCAATATTTGACATATTAAAAATTAAAATTTCAGTGTTGTGATGAAAATAATTTTGACTTCATGGATATCCTAAAACGATTGAGGACCCCAGATCACACTTTGAGGACTACTGGTATAGAGTTGCTAGAATTCTGGACTTATTTTGAAGAAAGTCAGAATCTTCATCTTTGACTCTCACTAGCTGAAAGATGCAAGGACAAGTCATAAAATTTCAGTATACCAATGACAACTATCTAAAACTTATTGGCTGAAACATAGATGGGTTGAAATCTACTTTAATGAAGGAAATCTTTCTAAGAGTAGTCAGTATTAAATAAGTCAAGACTTGCCTTGTATCAAATAAATCCAAACCCTTTTTGGTTCTTCTGATTCTTTATTAGCTCTATGAATAATTAATGTGGTGATGAAGTAGTTTGATGGTTTTTTTTTTCTTTTCTTTTTTTTTTTTTTTTTTCAGGAATTCAGTTTCTGTGACTGCAACACAGGGCTAACAGTATTTTCCCTGCCTTGCTCACTTGGATAGATGAGACTCTAGTGGACTAGTATATGTAATGGGCTTTTGAGACTAAAGTGCCGTACAGAAGGGTAGAGAGTACATTCATGCTCTACTTTCCATCCTGATTATAGTTTAAGTATCCTCCCTACTACTTCTCCACCTTCCCATCTCTGAAAGTTGAAGAATTTCATTGCTTTTGATCAGGCTCTAAATTTCAAGATCCTTATAAACATTTACTTCCTTTTTTTCCCTTTCTTCTTAGACATTTTTTTTCATAAAAAGGTTGAATGAAATTCAATAAAAATAAAATCATAATGATTTCATTGATATGGAAATTTTCTCATTATCCTATAGACAGCTGAGAAAGTTCGTTAGGTCCCACTTTGTACAGACTAAGAAAAATGGTCCTGTGGATAACATGCTTTCCTTGCTTATCAGAGGGTGGAAGAAAATCCTTTTTTTCTAAAGAAAAAAGAAAATCCATTTTTTTCAAGAGAAAAGAAAATCAATGTCAGTTTTGCTTTTTACTGTGCTGTTTTAATTGGAACTATGGCAAAGACAGGTTGGCCTTTTAGGATCATTGATTTCATTTGGATCTATTGTGTGTTTCATTGGCATATTCCTAAATTTAAGTGAAAAATGTTAGACAATAGAAAAGAAATCAGTCATTCAAAAGATCTTCCAATTTAGGAAAGAAAATAATAATAGCAATTATAATAATCATTATTATTTGTATGCTTCTAATCTTTTACTTTTTCTTTCCTCCATGGAAACAAGGAAAGAGCACTCTCCGTATGTTTCTCTACAATGTCTCAATCTATAACATGTTCTTTTAGTTGGGAGATAAGATACTAACCTAAATATATTTATTTGTTTAGTGTACTTTGTTCTGTATAGCATATCATATTTAGACTTTTCCAGTCTCCTGTTATCACCATTCATTTACTATTAGGTGAGGAGAAAACACCCCTTATGGTACAGTGGAGAAAGTGCTGAATTGGGTATCAAAAGACATCAAAACATGGCCCTGTCCCTTAATACCTGTGTAAAAAGGTGCCTTATGAAATGTTTTTAAGTGGTCTGTGCCTTGGTTTCCTTAGATGTAAAATGGTAGGTTGGTGGTACCTAAGTTCCCTTCAAAGTTAATCCCCCAAAATCTGTGATTTATGGTAATGTATAAAGAATGAACTAAGAACATGGAAAATACCTATATTTACATACACATGAATACCTATAACTTATATTAAATATTTTATTTATGTCCCTTTATTTATACCTGTTACATCAAATGTATATATGTATAAGTGCCTATATATTTGCCACTTACCTAATACAAATATGTATTTATATATATGTACATATATATATACATACATATATAATATACTTATACATGTACCTAATATGTATATATATGTGCACATATATGATGTCACAAGTACATATACATATATTTGTGTGTACATAAGCACACACAATATCCCAAAAGTTTTAGTGCACTCAGGTTTTCTTGAAAGCCAGATTACAAATACAAATTTACCTAATAAACAAAGGATGGAATTGTTTGTATGCTTAATGCCTCATTGCTTTCTGGGGTCTCAATATTCTCTTTGAATTTAGCAGAATACTAAATAGTCTCAAGCAGCTAAGTCATTTATAATTTTTAGGCTTTTTCTAAGTAACCTTTTAAGTATTTTAAGTGAACAGCGAGTGTTAGGGTGTTTACACTCATGCAAAGGTATCTCCAACCTTTAAAAATGCACCAGAGTAATAAGATCTTAAGCTATTTTGACTTTATAACTCATGAGTAGATCAGATTAGGATAAATATGGGGCTTGGGGAAACTACTATGGTGTCAGGGTTTTAAAAGATTCCCCTATTTACCCTTTGGGGTTGGGGAAAGGCCTCATCTAACTAGACAGAAACAATAACTTTTTTTTTTCTGTTCATAGTTTAATTCATTTAAGTGATTCAAAGGACTTTTATTTTAATCAGTGGGTATTAATAGTATATTATTATATCAAAGATAATCCTTCATTGAGAAATTGCTGTGATATTTTTAAAGATAGTATCCATGAGTTGTGACCTGATAGTTGATGCTGATATAAATGCACAGTGTACTTTTGAATTCAAACTTGATTCCTTCCCAGTTTAGTGGAACCTGATAGGATTTGTGCATCACTGAAACTTCAAGAATCCAAGGACATTTCCTCATCTCCATGCAACACCAGGAGAGGAGTTTAATGGAAGCTAGTTTAAGCTCCATCTTAAAATAAAAATTCAAATAATCATTTTTATCAGTTTGCATTTCTAACCTATTATTTCCTTCAGCAGGACATTATTTTCCCCTAAGGATACATACCTATAAAGGCTTAAATTATTTGCTTTTATGCCATCAAATGAAAGAGTCCAGATTAAGGGACTGAAATAGAATTCTATATGTTGCATGCATACATATCTAAATATAAACACATATGTGCTCAGAAATACATGTATGTGTAATGCAGAAATATGTGTAATATATGTATACATGTATGTGCACATGTATTTATATATATTCAGATACATAATCTTACATATGAAAGGAAGAGAAGAATTGAAAATGGAATTTGTCACAGAATTTCTTAGAACTTTCAAAAATATTCTATATTTGTTTTGTACCCTTCTATTGAAAGGAAGGTTGTGTTTAATGTCACCAAGCTAGTGAGTTACAGAGCACCACATCTAACAGGTAAATAATAGGAATTAAAATGTTTGATTGGAATTGAATCACAAGATGTTAGAACTGGAAGGAACCTTAAGAGGACATTCAATCCAACTTCATCTATCAGTCAGAAAGTCAATAAACATTTATTAAGTACCTGGTATGTGTCTGACCTTATGCTAAACTCTGGGCACTGTGCTAAGCACTGGATAAAAGGGTATCTCTGATTTTGCAATCCAAAGAAATTAAATGATTCTCTCAAGGTCATATGACTAAAATGATCATTAGGGCTTAGGACTCTCTGTCAGGTATCTTTTCAAATATATTATAGCTTAATGGAAAAGATATATACATTGTCATCTTTGTACTTGAGACAGTCAGATACCAGGTGCACAGTTTGAATTAGATGTTAAAATGTTCCAAAGGCCTTGGGTCTCAAGGTACCTATTTTTAAATTAGATCTCCTCATTCCTATAGAGATTTTATGCAGAATTGCAAGAGATAAAAATATCTTTTGTCATACATCCATTGTCACTCAATGTTCTATATGGTGTAGCAGTTGAAACACTGCCCTAAAAACCAAGAACCACTGGGTTCAAAACCCCTTACTGAAGGGTTGCATACTGGCTATGCAACTGGGCAAATCACTTAACCTCTCAGTGTGCTAGGCAACTCTTAAGACTATAAATAACAGAGAAGTTACTGACCTGCAATGGTGGAGGAAATTCCTCCTTCAGGAGTTCTCCTACATCAATGAAATCCCATGCTCGACCTTATTCATTACCTCTAACCTGGACTATTATAATAGCCAAGTACTTTGTCTCCCTGTTTCTAGTCTCTCCTCTCTAATTCTTCTTCCACAAAGTTGCCAAATTAATCTTTTTGTGCCTAAGGCATAGGAAATTAATCTTCCTAAGGCTTGTGTCTGGACCCAAGTCCTCCCCTCCCCCCTCAGAAATCTTCAGGGTTCCCCTATGGCCTCTGGAATAAAATACTGATTTCTCTGCCTGTCCGGCATTTAAAGCCCTTCCACAAACTAGCTCTAACCTGTATTTTCTGCCTTATTGCATGCTACCTTTCATACAGTCTGTGTTTCAGCAAAACCGGACAACTAACTGTTCTCTGGATTTGACATTCCATCTTTCATCTCAGTACATTCACATGAACCACGTTTCCAGTCCTTAAGTGCTAAAATGCTTTTTCTCCTCATCATTAACTTCCCTGAGACTCAACTCCCATTTTTTCTTTTACTAAAAGTCCTGCTTGCCTCTCCAAATTGTTAGTTTTTTTTTTCCTTTCTGAAATTATCTTTTATTAGAGAGCCATCTCCAGTTGTCCTGATCTAAACCCTGCCATTGGATTCAGATGGCTCCTGGAGAAAGTGACGTTGGTGACTTTGCACTGCCCTCCCTCACTTAAATCCAATTCACTTGTATTTCATGGCATCCCCTCCCTGAGGTCCTGGTCCTCTCAGAGAACAAAGGACAAAGATCAATGACGACATCCCCATCACTTAACGCTTTATCTTAGTACTTGATTTTAGTTGAAGTGAGCATTATTAGTATTAGAAATTAGTAATAATCAGAGAGATTCTGCAACTCTCCTACATAGTTATTGAGTACCTAGGTGATGTTGGAGTCAGGAAGTCTCATTTTCCTGAGTTCAAATATCGCCTCAGATATTTACTAGCTATGTCACTGTCACTTAACTTTGTTTATCTTAGTTTCCTCATCTAGAAAATAAACTGGAGAAGGAAATGGAAAATTATCCATGTATCTTTGCCAAGAAAATCACAAATGGGGTCACAAAGAGTTGGATTGAACAGACAAGATTGAACAACAGAATAGTTATCAAGAACTTCTCTGATCCTCCATTTTCTACAAAATAGTTATAGCATCTTTTTGAAAGTTTCTAAGAAACCCTGTAACAAATTCTTTTTTTAAATTCCTTCCTTCTTCACATATGTGTATATAAATATATATTTATATATTTAGCACACACATATTTCTTACTATACATATGTGCATATATATCTATGTTAATAATATATACTTAATTCTATTTTAGTTTCTTAATCTGGACTACTTTATTTGTATGAAAGGAAATAATTCCAGCCTTTGGCTTTCTTTTTTTTTCTTTTTTTTAAACAGACATAGGGTGGGGTGGGGAAGAGAAGGCCACTGTGGAACAATCATTCCCTCATTGTATTCCATACTGCACAGGTTTATCTTCTTTCTCATCCAGATTTTTCCAGTATTTCTATCTTCTTTGACTACTTAGTCATTTTTGATATTTTGATTCTGGAAACTATTTGGAGACATTACACAGCTCCATATGAATGAGTTGAAAATTAGTTTTTTTGACTTATGCCCTCAATCATTTGATTTAAGATCTTAATAATTTAACTTTATACTTAACATTTAAACAGATTTCATTTCTTAACTTTGTTCTCATTAAGCACACATAATTTGCCTTTAACAAGCTTTTCACAAAATGCTATTTCCAAGTTTTTTCTATTTTTTTCTTTAAGAACAAAACTGTTTGCATTGAAGAAATCATTGTTCTATCCCAGTTCTCTCTGATGTAGCAACTGGAAAATACAACTTTTTTTCCATTCTCTTTGCACATACTGTGGCTTGTTCAAAGAGACTGGCTAATCTGCTACTTAATCACATTAAAAGGAACTAGGAATATAAAATAAGTAATTACCTGTATTATAGGTTTTGAGGAAGTATATGTAGCGTCCCTAGCAAGCTCTGTTCCCTTTCTTGCTATTACTATCCTTGTCATTATAGAGCCAAAGGATCACCGTGAAGGACTAAGGGCTACTATTTTCCTGTTTCATGGAAGTAGCCATAGCAAAATAATAATGATGGTGAAAAGATTACCCAATATCCTACTTTTCAGTACAGAACTTTCAAGGACTTAAATAAATTGATTATTAGAAAATAGAAATATAGTCTGTGGCTCCCTATACTAGAAGCTACATAGCTTGGAAAAAGCTGAGAGAAATTTTTATTCTGTGGCATACAATTTGAGAATTCAGGGCTCTTAGAGCATTAGAATAAGACTTTAATGGAATGTTGCAGGAAGCTAATAAGAAATACTCCCATGAAAAAGGGACCCACATGTGTAAAAATGTTTGTGGCAGCCCTTTTTGTAGTGGCAAAAAAACTGGAAACTGAGTGAATGCCCATCAATTGGAAAATGGCTAAATAAATTATGGTATATGAATGTTATGGAATATTATTGTTCTGTAAGAATTGACCAGCAGGATGATTTCAGAGAGGCCTGGAGAGACTTCATGAATTAATGCTAAGTGAAATGAGCAGAACTAGGAGATCATTATATACGGCAACAAGAAGATTATATGACGATCAATTCTGATGAATGTGGCTCTCAGCTATGAGATGATTGAGGTCAGTTCCAATAGACTTATGATGGAGAGAGTCATCTATACCAGAGAGAGTAGTGTAGGAACTGAATGTGATTCACAACATAGCATTTTTACTTTTTTTGTTGTTGTATTTTTGCCAACCACAAATGGGGTCACAAAGAGTCGGACTGAACAGGACAAGATTGAACAATAACAAAATAGTTATCAAGAACTTCTCTGGGCCTCTGTTTTCTACAAAACAGTTATAATATCTTTTTGAAAGTTTCTAAGAAACCCTGTGACAAATCCTTTTTTTTAAACTCCCTCTTTCTTCACATATGTGTATATAAATATATATTTATATATTTAGCACACACATATTTCTTACTATATATATGTGCATATATATCTATGTTAATAGTATATACTTAATTCTATTTTAGTCTCTTAATCTCAGATTCTTTATGTGATGGTATGAAAGGAAATAATTTCAGCCTTTCATTTTGTTTTTATTTCTCATTTTTTCCTGTTTGATCTGATTTTTCTTGTGCAGCAAAATAATTATATAAATATGTATGCATATATTGGATTTAGCATATAATTCTACCATGTTTTATATATATATATATATTTGATTACTTGCCATCTAGAGAAGGGGTGGGGAAGAAGGGGAAAATTGGAACACAAGGTTTTGCAAGAGTTAATGTTGAAAAATTTTCCACGCATATGTTTTGAAAATAAAAAAGCTTTAATAATAATAAAGAACAATAACATTCCATTACCTTCACATACCACAATTTATTTAGCCATTTCCCAATTGATGGACATCCACTCATTTTCCAATTTTTTGCTACCAGAAAAAGAACTGCTACAAAAATTTTTGCACATATGGGTTTTTTTCCCTTGCTTTAGGATTTAGGATACAGACCCAATGATGGCATTGTTGGATCAAAGGTTATGCACAGTTTTATACCCTTTGGGCATAGTTCCAAATTATTCTCCAGAATATTTGAATTATATCAAAACACCAGTAATGCATTAATCTAGTTTTCCCACATTCCCTCCAACATTTATCATTATCTTTTCATGTCATTTTAGCCAATCTTAGAGGTATGAGGTAGTACCTCAGAATTGTTTTAATTTGTATTTCTCTAATCAATAGTGATCTAGAGCATTTTTTTCTTATGACTGTAGATAGCTTTGATTTCATCATATGAAAATTGGCTGTTCATATCCTTTGACCACTTCGCAATTGGAGAATGACTTGTATCCTTTTTTTAATTAAAGCTTTTTTATTTTCAAAACATATGCATGGATCATTCTTTGACATTAACACTTGCAAAATCTTGTGTTCCAAATTCCCTCCCTTTCCCTCAACTCCTCTCCTAGATGGCAAGTAGTCCAATATATGCTAAACATGATAGAAATAAATATTAAATCCAATATATGCATACGTATTTATACAATTATTGTGCTGCACAAGAAAAATCAAATCAAAAAGGGAAAAAATGAGAAAGAAAACAAAATGCAAGCAAACAGTAACAAAAAAAAGTGAAAATGCTATACTGTGAACCAGTTTCTACAATCTCTCTCTCTGGGTGTAGACGACTATCACAAGACCATTGAAACTGGTCTGAATCATCTCATTGTTGAAAAGAATCATGTCCATCAGAATCAATCATTGTATAATCTTATTGTAGCCTTGTACAATTATCTACTGGTTCTGTACATTTCACTTGGCATTGTATTCTTATTAAAGTGACAGTTCTTTATAGTTTTAAAAATGAGACCTTTATCAGAAACACTGGCTGTAAATTTTTTTCCCCAGCTTTGTACTTCTGAAAAATGGGACTATAGAACACATGAACAGGGGCTATGCTTCCAGAATTTAAAAGGATTATTTACAAATAGACAGAACTGCTAGCTACTTACTCTATAGGCTTATATGAAAAACTCTCCCACTGCCAAGAACCCCTGCTAAGTAATACTTGAAGAGTAACAGGAGAATTATCGGATTGATCAATTCCTAGCTCTCTCAGTGGAAATAGAATTCATCTCTTCAGGGAATAAGTGGGCTACTTTAAACACATCAGGCTCCCTCTGCCTCCATTTTAGGATTTAATCAATCATGTTTTACAGATGTAGAAACTATGAAATATAAAATACCCAAATTAAAATTAAAACACAGAGAATTTAATCCTCTCAATTTAATGAACTTCTCCCTCCCCCCGCAAAAAACCCTGAAACAAATAAACTCCAAGATGGATGGATTCACAAATGAACTCTATCAAACATTCAAAAAGCAATTAATTCCACAATTTGCAAAAATAATAAAAAAAGGGATTCTACCAAATTTTTCCTATGATAAAATATAATTCTTATAAATCATGAAAAACTAAAACAAAGAAAACTATAGACCACTATTTCTAATGGATATTGACACAGAAAAGCCTTAATGAAATATTATCACAAAGTTTATACAATATGACCAGGTTGGACTTATGCTAGCAATATAGTCTTGGTTTTATATTGGGGAAAACTATAAATTTATTTACATAAATTCCCAAGATTTATATAAAATTTATATAAATTTCCAATATAAGTTATATTGGGAAAACTATAAATTTAATCACATTTATTACAAAATCATATGATTATATAAATAGATACAGAAAAAGCTTCTGACACCTTTTTTTCTGTTAAAGTCACTAGAAAACATAAGAATAAATTGATATTTCCTTAAAGTAGATAAATAGTATCTATTTAAAACCAAGAACTAACAAACTAAAACTCTTTCCAAGAAAACTGGGATGAAATAAGGACATCTATTGTTACCATTTCTATTTCTAGTGCTAGAATTTTTAGTTATACCAGTAAAATGAGAAAAAAATTAAGAAAATGAATATAGGTTCAAAAAAGAGGCAAAATATCATTTTTGTAGATGATGTGATGTTATATTTAAAGACTTTTAATGATTCAATTTAAAATTATTGAAAAAATAACTAGTAAATTACATAAACCATCAGCTTTTTTTCTTTTTATAATAGCTATTTTTCAAAATACATGCAAAAATAGTTTTCAACGTTCACCCTTGCAAAACCGTACTTTTCATATTTTTCTCCCTTTCTCTCCACCTACCTCCTCCTCATCAAGTAATCCAATATAGGTTAAACATATTTCCACATTTATCATGCTTCACGAGGAAAATCAGATCAAAAAGGAAACAAAAATGGGAGGAAAAAGAAAAACAAGCAAAACAACTACAAAAGGTGGAAATACTATGTTGTGATCCATATTCAGTCTCCATGGACCTTTCTCTCTCTGAATGCATATGACTCTCTCCATTACAAGTCTATTAGAGGTGGCCTGGATCACATCATTGTCAGAAAGGGCCAAGTTCATCATCACACAATCTTGCTGTTGCCCTATACAATGTTCTTTTGGTTTTATTCACTTCACTTAGCATGTAAGTCTCATGTAAGTTCATGTAAGTCTCTCCAGACCCTTCTATAATCATCTTGCTGATCATTTCTTATAGAACAACACTATTCCATTACATTCATGTACCATAACTTATTCAACCAATACACTCAGTTTCCAGTTGCTTGCCACTACAAAAAGGAAAATATCAGCATTTCTATTTAATATATTTGAAACCTAGTAGGAAGAAATAGAAAAAAAAATTGTATTTAAAATTACAACAGAATATATTGAATACTTGAGAGTCTACCTAAACAAATGGAAAAATATTATTTATGAATAGAGAAATCAATGGCATACAAAGGACAATACTACTTCAAGTAGCTTACTTATTCAATATATTATTAGTCAAATTAACAAAGTTTTTTTTTTTTATACAATTAGAAATAAAATTCATATGGAAGCAAAAAAGGTTAAGAATTTTACACGGCATAATAAAAAAAATGAGAACAAAGAAGACTATCATTGCCAGATATCAATATCAAACTATACTACAAAGCAGTAACTCTCAAAGTAATTTGATTGAGAATGATTAGAGGAACAAATTAACAATATGCAGAAGTAAATGTTATCTAGTATCTAGTATACAACAAACACAATGACTCTGCTTCTGTTCTTATTATATAATTTCTTGAATATTTTTATGTAAATAAGTTAATTGACTAAATGAAACTGAAACTCTACGGATATTCCATATGAAGGAGAACACACTGCCTAAAAGCTCATATCATAGTGATAACATGAAAGACATCTCTAGAACCATAGATTTAGCTGTGTTAGGCATCTGCCAGATCAATGTGAGTGTGATTTGTGATGAATATCCTCAAAGTTTGCAAGGACCACATAAATATTGGCAATAACATTTGAATCCACCTCTCTAACCCAGAGACATAGCTTTTTCCATTTTACCTGATTGTCTCCAATTATGATATGCCTTCATAAAAATAATAAAAGAAAGAGGTAGGATGCTAAGGAACTAAGCCATCTTATTCTAGTCATACAGGAATATAGGACATCAAAGTGCTGAGTTGAAGGAGTTTAAATTGAGGGAAGGGACATCACAATGGGGTGAGATATATACATCAAATATTTTTCATTTTTAAAAGTGGAAATCCCTATTTAATCCCTATAAAAGAAGCTTTGTTTCCATGACTGTCCTTGATAGGATTCTTTACACAAATGTTTCCAATTTCATCAGACAGTAGTAATTACTATCTTCTGTACTGGGTTTTGAAGGTCTAGAAAGTGGCTTGCTAAGTAAGTATATCTATCAGGTATGTAATTTCTCAACCTTTCCTTCTTGTTGTCCAAACCCTTTAAATATCAGGTAGAAACTGATTTGGCATCTGATAGTAAAGCTGTATTTACTTTGGTAAAGTGCTAATAGTAAAGGGGTTGTTTCTAAACCCTTTATCAGCTGAGACAGCACATTTGAACCTTCTCAGCTTCTAAAACCTGAGACATACCTACTATTTCAAAAACAAAAACACAATCTGTGTGAAAGTATCTGAAGGTCAGATCAGATTCTGTCAATCTTCTTTATACCACAGGTAAAGAGAGCAACAGATTTTTAATGAGAGACATAAAAATGAATCAAAAGTTACAAGTTGCAAGTTTCTTCTGTAAATAATCATTAGAAATACCTTTTGAGGGGCAGCTAGGTGGTGCAGTGGATAGAGCACCAGCTCTGAAGTCAGGAGGTCCTGAGCTTAAATATGGCCTCAGGCACTTAATACTTCCTAGCTGTGTAACCCTGGGCAAGTCACTTAACTCCAAATGCCTCAGCAAAAAAACAAAACAAAAAACCTTTTGGCATTCATGCACATACCAGCTATAGTTATTTTCTTTTCAGATTGGTAAGAACCAGTGCTACATATACATACATATCATACATATCCCACACCTATTCCTTGTGCCATTAGCACCTCAAAAATTCCTCCCCAAAATTGTCCCAAAGTACACAGAAGGTCGTGATGAAATTAGGCTTTACAAAGGACACACACAACCTGTGAGCACCTTGGGATCCACAATACTTCTGAGTGTGGTCTGAGCCAGATTAAAATGTAATCTTTATCTGATTTAATATATTGGTGTGTATTTTAAAAGTAAATATACAAATGTCAATGTGTGGACTTCAAGAATCCTTATGTAAAGGTTAGGGAACCCCATTTTCATTTGACTTTCACACAACTATTCTTCTGACAAACTTTTCAAGACAGAAGGCAGCTTGATGGAATTCATACAATTTGGGAAGAGGTAACATTAGCATCAAATTTGGTGAAGTGCCCTGAGATCATCCGTCAATCAGCAAATATTTATTAAGTAGCTACTATGTATCAGGAACAGTGCTATTATGGATACAAATACAATGAATGAAACAATTCCTACAGTCAAGGTTATAATATCTAATGGGAAAGACAAGGATATGCATAAAAATAAAAATTGAAAATAATAAATATAAAGTAGTTGAATACAACATTGTTTGAGGAGTTGGAAAATAAAGGAAGGATTTCACATAGAAAGTGATGCTTGAATTGCATCTTGAAGGAAAAAAAAAAGAATTTAATGACTGGCTGACAGAACTGAGAATTTTGGTCTGGAGGAGAAAAAACTTAGGGAGAACATATTAGAAATCCAGCAAAGTAGGAAAAGCAAATAAATTTGCAAGGCATTAATGAAAACAGTTATCCTCTCCAAGCCTTGGTTTTCTCAGCTATAAAAGAGGAGTTGGACTTATTAATCTCTAAACTAACTTTTAGTTCAAAATCTTACAATTAGTCTTCAAATATTTGAGGAGCTAATATGTGGAAGAGAAATTAGGCTTTTTCTGCCTAATCCCAGAAGACAGAACTAGAAGGAAGAAGTTATAGAGGAGCAAATTTAACTTCATAAAAGGTAGCACTGTCCAAAAGGTAGAGTGGACTGTCTCACAAAGTGGAGAGTTTTCTATCAATGGAAATATTGAAGTGAAAACTAAATCAATTACTAGGAAAGTTATAAAGGTCCTGCTCTTTAGGGATGAATGAATGAATGAACAAATGAAAAAAGTAACTTTGGTATAATAAAAATAGCTGACATAAAATAACCTCCCAATACCTATGATATACTTACTGATATAAGTAGAATGTAGAGGATGCTGACATTTACATCATCTGATCTGAGGACACCAATGGAAGACTGAAAGTCCCAAGTCCTTCAGACCATTCAAAATTGACAAAGTGCCTATCACTGATAAAAATAATTATTTGTATATTGTCTTTCCCACTAGAATGTGAATACTATTTTTGTATTTCTTTTTATCTGCACTGTATAATATAGTGTCTGGCACTGTTTGTGATTGCCTCCTTTTTGGGGTTCTCAGCTCTCTGAGAAGTCAGGGAGGGTGTGACCACTTATGTTCTAAAACAAAAGAAAGCAGGGGATGTTACAAGATTTTTACAAGATGCTAACTCAGTGGAATTGATAAGACAATGATTATCTAGTTTAGCATTGTGATTAATAGTTCTCTAGTTCAGTACAAATACTTAGTACTTAATATAGTTCTACAAGATTCACACCTATGATGATGTAATTATAATAAAATATATAACAGCCAGCACGGACTGAGAGACAGATTCCTTCCATCATCCACTTTTGTGGTGGCTGGAGACTGAAGCACAAGCCCTTGGACTCAGAGCCAAATTCATTCACTTTTCTTAAATCAGTTAAAGTCCTCTATTTTCCAGATTTATTTCTTACAACAAATACAGGGGAGTTCCAAGGACTTAGAGAAGGTTGTAAGTGCCCTTGGTCAAGTTGTTCTAGCACTATATCTACTAAGGACTGAATTTTATCACTTGTTAAGGGCCACTGCTCTATCCATACTAGTGTATCAGTTTTCCATTGGATAGGAACAGGTGAGAGTATTGGCAGGCCTTCAACATCAGGCCTGCCTAAAAAACTGAAGTACTCATTTGTAATCCTAACTGCTGTAAAATGTCTCTTCCCCACAGATTGATGGGGATTTTTAAAGGAGTAAAAAATCCTATTTCACCTTCAAATGTCCATCTTATAGGAACAGCACTAACTTCAGTTGCTACTGATCCTCCTACGCATCCTACATATATAGGTGTCTGACAATCTTTGGCCAGTGACTGAGCCAGTTGGCATCTCTAATGATGTATAATCTGCACCTTTATTACCAACCCTTCCAATGGTATTCCATTTACATAAATAGTGAGCTGAGGTTGGTCAGCTGTAACTGCTGCAATCTAGAATATTCCTGGATTCTGCTGCTTGGAACAGAATCTGGGCAACTATCACCAGATTGCTTATTAGGAGTCTGTATCAGTAAATCTGAAGCTACTACTTCTCCTGGTTGATAAGTCACACATTGTCTATCTGTATTAGTGACTGGGATATTAGCTACACACTCTCCAGTTTCCCACATCAGTGTATGGATGAACACTGTCTTATAAACACTCTCAGGAAGTGAAATGGTCAAGCCTACTGTGCCTGGAGGCAAAGTTTCCATGGGCTGGACAGGAAGATATCCAGCAGATATCTTAGTAGTCCCTACTGCATACAACTCTATTTTCCCTAATTGCAATCCCTTTTCCCCATCTGATTGCTTCTGGCTGATAGATCATGTAACCCCTTTCTTCCATCAGGTTGCTTTTTGGCTGATTGATCATGTCTTAATATTGAATTTTTAAAGACTCTCTGGGTGTAACTTCGGCTGCCATCATGCCTCACCTGTTTTTTTTTTGTTTGTTTGTTTTTTGTTTTTTGTTTTGTTTTGTTTTTGTTTTTTTGTTTTAGGTCTTGGAGCTGGGCCCTGCCTCTCATTTCTCTGGGTCAATCTACATTCTGAGGTCCATTGTTGCATTTTGGACATGGGATTTTGGACCTTGTTCTCTCACCCTGTCTTCTCACTCTGTCTCTATATCTACAGTGAGCTTTCAAATGCCCTACTTCACCACACTGAAAGCACTGACAAGTCTCTCTGAAGTCCCTTGCCATGAGGTACCCTGTCTTCCCATGTTCTGTATCATAGCCTGGGTATAAAAGGCATTTGTGCCCACTTGGCACAGAGTCTTATGGTCTCTGCTAAAGGAGCATCCTTGTGTAGTCCCAGTATACTTCTACAAACCTCATTAGCATTTTCTCTAGCAAGTCATCGTATAATTCCTGTAGATGCATTTTCTCCAATCATTTGTATGACAGCTGTTTGCAGGAGTCTCACAAAATCAGCAAAAGATTCATTTGGACCTTACTCTATTTTCGTGAAGGCTTCCCTTCTATCTTTTTCTGGAAGGGAGCCCCATGCTTTAATAGCAGCAGCAGCAGCAGCAGCAGCAGCAATTTGCTTATATGCTATCAAAGGGTAATTAATGCATACTGACCTTTACCTGCTAGTTGGTCAAAGGTGATTTGTATATTAATTCTAGTTTGCCTATTTCATTGGGCTTATATCCTACAGAGTTCACTATACTCTGAAAGCCACAACAAGTTTTGTCCAGGTTCTACAAATTTTCTTGCTATAGATTTGCAATCACTAGGAGTTAAGATTTTATAACAAATTCTCTAATACCATCTTAACATAAGATGATGTAGCCCCATAAAGAGTGCAACCCTTTTTCAAATCCTCGATTTTTTCCAGATAAAAAGGAGTGTATCTTCTCCTGGCTTGACCTGAAAAATCAAATTTTTTAATCTCAGGGTATGTATTTATTTTTAAATCACATATATCCTGTCCTTTTATTTTAGTTTAACTAGTGCCTTTTGTAATCTTCTCATAGGCTGCTTCATAGGTGGTACTGATTGTGTCATTGCCTCTCCCTCTCCTCTTTCTCCTTCCACCCATGAAGAGTTAATTGAGGGGGGATGGTCATGAGATGGGGAATGCCTTAACAGCTCCTGCTATGAAGCACCCCACTACTTAATTTCATCAGAATTATACTTAACTCCTTTCTTGTCTAATTCTTCATCCTTTTCAGTATCCTCCCCCTCCTGCACTTTCTTCTTTTTTCTTATTCTATAAATTATATAATTTTCTAAAGGCAATTGTATTGTTATATGTATAGAATGTTTCTTTAGGAATTGAATTAAGTCCATTAGAATTGTAATATTCACATAGTTGCTCTCCTACTAATTTCCACTCGTCTGGATCTAATTCTTTTTCCTTAGAGAACCAAGGAGATGAGTATTGTACTGTTTCTAAAAGTTCAATGATCTGCTCCCAAGTTACCTGTGTTTTTTTTTTTTTTGTTTGTTTGTTTGTTTTATGAGTTTACTTATGCTTTTGACACATTTTCCTTGAGATGGAAATGAAGGCTGTTTTCTAAATATTTGTCCCATTTCAAGTGAAAAGCTACTTTAGCCCTTACAAAGTTTCCTTCTTGTCTATTTTTGTCCTTACCATAATTTCTGGGTCATGGAGACTTTTCCACTAAACTCAGGATAGTGTCAGTCTGCACTGCTGATTGCAAATCCTTAGCCCCATGGTTCATATGCCAAAATGTAGTGTTCTAGGTTGGTTTTCTGGAGGTCTTGGGAGCAGCCTTTGTTTCAGTAAAGTAATCACCACAAGAATAGCCAGGTATTTAAGTTTAAATTCTTTATTTTCTCCTTGCCTGGGGCCCAGATAGCTTTCTTGTGGCTTTCAGACGGGACTTGGTTTCAGTAGAGAAAATGCAGGAGGCCAGGCATGACAGTGGTGTGAGATGGAGTGAATCTCTGAGTCCAAGGGCTTGTGCTCTAGTCTCCAGCCACCACAAAAGTGGAAATGAAATGAATCTGTCTCTCAATCCCTGCTGGCTGTTATATTCTCTATTATAATTACATCATTGTAGGTATGAAGTGCTTACTATAGTAAATGCTTAATAAATAGTGGTTAACTTGACTTGAAGAGAGTCAGGTGACTGTATGTCAGATCCTGGATGTGCCATTTACTATCTACATAACCTTTGCATTCTAGTTCTTTAAATCTAGAAAATGAAGGGTTTGGAAATGGTGACCTCTAAGGTCTTTTCTGGTTCTAAATATAAGAGCCTATTACCAATGATGAATTATGTAGAACAAGAAGCTATAGTTTGGCCATAATTTGTGCTGATGAAGGGCATACTCATATATAAGAGATTATACCCAATTAAAAACTATATATTATATGTCTACTATCTGCCAGGAACTATGCTAGATTCTGGAGATGTAAATAAATAGAATATGATGAACTCTTCCCATAAGATGTATTGAAATAAAAGGACCATTTAAGCTCTAAGGTTCCTTATCCCAACTCTCACTCTCACTGAGTCCCCAAAGTTTGGTCAAGTAGATCTCCCCATGAGGATTCTCATGCTACTATCTTTGTCTAATGCCATTCACTTGCTTCTCCCTTTGGGAGGAAGGAAAAGGAGTAAGCATTCATATAATACCTACAATGTGCCAGAAGCTGTGCAAAGTGCTTATTTTTTTTTTTTTTCAGAAATATTACCTTAATTGATACTTACAACAAACATAGAAGGTAATTGCCATTATCATTTGAGAATCAATTTAACCAGCCAGCTTTAAGTAGCTTTTAGGAAAGGATATTTATCAAAGTGGTATAATAAAAACAGCTGCATAAAAAAAACATCAACTTGAATGGCTATGATACACTTACTCACAAATATATGTAGAGTATAGAGGATGTTGACAGAGGACACCAATGGAAAGACTAAAAGTCCCAAACCCTTCAGATCACCCAAGTTGACAGTGACTTCCTCTGGCCAAAGTTGGGGATGGAATCAGTCAGATACCTGGACTTCATTTCTCCCTCCTCATTTCTCTCCCTTTCACTTATGCAGTTTCCTCACAGAAATTTCAGTTGGGACTCTATATTCCTCCAATTTTTGGAATTCTCCCCAATCCAACTAACTGAATGATTTTTATACAGCACCTATAGGGTATAATGAAATCTCTCAGCCAATTGGAATAGATCTCTCATCTGAGGTAATTTCACTTGATCAAGTAACTTTAAAATTTTTTTTCAAATATTTTCCAATGCCTGTGTTTGAAATTACTAGACTAGACAATTTATCAATCACTTTGAGTAAGCAAGGGAATATATAAATCAATCACTCCAAACTTTAGAAAAATAGTCCTTTTACTTCTTATTTTAAATATCTCAAGCTATTCTTAACCAGAGCTTGGACATAAAATTTTAGTTAATGCTTAGTTTTTACCAAACTCCAAGTTTGTATAATGCTGGAAATTACAGTGTTTCAGTATAAAAGAAGTTACACCAAATAGTGGGTTGCCTAGCAGAAAACCTCAGAAACTTCAGGGAAACTTTTGTGAGAACTTTAGAAGATGAGAAAAAATTTTCTATCCAACCATGAGCAAAGAGTTACTTCTTTCCACATGTGCTCTCTTAGTTTGATTCCACTTTCCTCTAGACTCCATTTGTATTTCTTGGAAAGCATGTCCTAAAATTTTGGGCAAATATATTTTGGTACTTGTTACACTTCCTCAGTAAATATCCCATTGTTAAAGTTGATTGATATTAATTAGTTGAATAATTTTTATAATTATGTTACATCTAGTTAAATGACATTGGGGAAATAATTAGGTAGGAAGATCACCCCTAGAATCCTAAAGGGGAAAGTATTTACTAGAAATTCTGTCTCTTAGTTTCAGTTAGAGCAGGTAATCTTGGAGGGGGTGCTACAATTTGCTATGTAGGAAATCTTTTCTTCTTAAAATCAACAGCAGCAGTAGCAGCCACAACAGTGTTTATATAGCACATTAAGAATTACTACTCATTCCTACTATATGTTGTTTACAGGAAACACACCTGAAACAGGGTGAGACATTCAAACTAAAAGTAAAAGGGTGGAGCAGAATCTATTATGCTTCAGGCAAAACCAAAAAAGCAGGAGTAGCCATCCTCATCTCAGATCAAGCAAAAACAAAAATTGATCTAATTAAAAGAAATAAGGAAGGACATTATATCCTGCTAAAGGGCAGCATCAATAGTGAAGCAGTATCAATATTAAACATGTATGCACCAAGTGGTGCAGCATCTAAATTCTTAAAAGAGAAATTAAGAGAGCTGCAAGAGGAAATAGATAGCAAAACTATAATAGCTGGAGATCTCAACCTTGCACTCTCAGAATTAGATAAATCAAACCACAAAATAAATAAGAAAGAAGTCAAAGAGGTAAATAGAATACTAGAAAAGTTTGATATGATAGATCTTTGGTGAAAGCTAAATGGAGACAGAAAGGAATATACTTTCTTCTCAGCAGTTCATGGAACCTATACAAAAAATGATCATATACTAGGGCATAAAAACCTCAAAATCAAATGCAGTAAGGCAGAAATAGTAAATGCATCCTTTTCAGATCATAATGCAATCAAAATAACATTTAATAAAAAGCCAGGGGAAAATAGACCAAAAAATAATTGGAAACTAAATAATCTTATACTAAAGAATGATTGGGTAAAACAGCAAATCATAGACATAATTAATAACTTCATCCAAGAAAATGACAATAATGAGACATCATACCAAAATGTGTGGGATACAGCCAAAGCAGTAATAAGGGGAAGTTTTATATCTCTACAGGCCTACTTGCATAAAATAGAGAAAGAGAGGGCCAACGAATTGGGCTTACAACTAAAATTGCTAGAAAAGGAACAAATTAAAAACCCCCAGACAAACACAAAACTTGAAATTCAAAAAATAAAAGGTGAGATTAATAAAATTGAAAGTAAAAAAAAAAACTATTGAATTAATTAATAAAACTAAGAGTTGGTTTTATGAAAAAACCAACAAAATAGACAAACCCTTAGTAAACCTGATTAAAAAAAGGAAAGAGAAAAAGCAAATTGATAGTCTTGAAAATGAAAAGGGTGAACTCACCACTAATGAAGAGGAAATTAGAACAATAGTTAGGAGCTACTTTGCTCAACTTTATGCCGATAAATTCGATAACTTAAATGAAATGGAAGAATACCTTCAAAAATATAGCTTGCCCAGATTAACAGAGGAAGAAGTAAGTAGTCTAAATAGTCCCACCTCAGAAAAAGAAATAGACCAAGCTATTAACCAACTTCCTAAGAAAAAGTCCCCAGGACCAGATGGATTTAAAGGTGAATTCTACCAAACATTTAAAGAACAACTAACTCCAATGCTATGTAAACTATTTGAAAAAATAGGGATTGAAGGAGTCCTACCAAATTCCTTCTATGACACAGACATGGTACTGATACCTAAACCAGGTAGATCGAAAACTGAGAAAGAAAACTATAGACCAATTTCCTTAATGAATATTGATGCTAAAATCTTAAATAAGATATTAACAAATAGACTTCAGAAAATCATCCCCAGGATAATACACTATGACCAAGTGGGATTTATACCAAGAATGCAGGGCTGGTTTAATATTAGGAAAACTATTAGTATAATTGACCATTTTAATAATCAAATTAATAAAAACCATATGATCATCTCAATAGATGCAGAAAAGGCATTTGATAAAATCCAACATCCATTCCTACTAAAAACGCTTGAGAGTATAGGAATAAATGGACTATTCCTTAAAATAATAAGGAGCATATATTTAAAACCTTCAGTAAACATCATATGTAATGGTGATAAACTAGAACCTTTCCCTGTAAGATCAGGAGTGAAACAAGGTTGCCCACTATCACCATTACTATTCAATATAGTACTAGAAACTCTAGCCTTGGCAATAAGAGCCGAGAAAGAGATTCAAAGAATTAGAGTAGGAAATGAAGAAATCAAATTGTCACTTTTTGCAGATGACATGATGGTATACTTAGAGAATCCCAAAGACTCTGCTAAAAAGCTATTAGAAATAATTCAGAATTTTAGCAAAGTCGCAGGATACAAAATAAATCCACATAAATCCTCAGCATTTTTATACATTAACAACACAATCCAACAGCAAGAGATACAAAGAGAAATTCCATTCAAAATAACAGTCGATAGTATAAAATATTTGGGAATATATCTACCAAAGGAGAGTCAGGAATTATATGAGCAAAATTACAAAACACTTGCCACAAAAATAAAGTCAGATTTAAATAATTGGAAAGACATTCAGTGTTCTTGGATAGGCCGAGCGAATATAATAAAGATGACAATACTCCCCAAACTAATCTATTTATTTAGTGCTATACCAATCAGACTCCCAAGAAACTATTTTAATGACCTAGAAAAAATAACAACAAAATTCATATGGAAGAAAAAAAGGTCGAGAATTGCAAGGGAACTAATGAAAAAAAAGTCAGAGGAAGGTGGTCTAAGTGTACCTGATTTAAAGCTATATTAAAAAGCAACAGTCACCAAAACCATTTGGTATTGGCTAAGAAATAGACTAGTTGATCAGTGGCATAGATTAGGTTCACAGGGCAAGATAGTGAATAAAAATAGCAATCTAATCTTTGACAAACCCAAAGATCCCAAATTTTGGGATAAGAATTCATTATTTGACAAAAACTGCTGGGAAAACTGGAAATTAGTATGGCAGAAACTAGGCATGGACCCACATTTAACACCACATACTAAGATACGATCAAAATGGGTCCAAGATTTAGGCATAAAGAACGAAATCATAAATAAATTGGAGGAACATGGGATGGTTTACCTCTCAGACTTGTGGAGGAGGAAGGAGTTTGTGTCCAAGGGAGAACTAGAGACCATTATTGATCACAAAATAGAACATTTTGATTACACCAAATTAAAAAGTTTCTGCACAAACAAAACGAATGCAAACAAGATTAGAAGGGAAGTAACAAATTGGGAAAAAAATTTTTACAGTTAAAGGTTCTGATAAAGGCCTCATCTCCAAAATATACAGAGAATTGACTTTAATTTATAAGAAATCAAGCCATTCTCCAATTGATAAATGGTCAAAGGATATGAACAGACAATTTTCAAATGATGAAATTAAAATTATTTCCACTCATATGAAAGAGTGTTCCAAATCACTATTGATCAGAGAAATGCAAATTAAGACAACTCTGAGGTATCATTACACACCTGTCAGATTGGCTAAGATGACAGGAACAAATAACAATGAATGTTGGAGGGGCTGTGGGAACACTGGGACACTGATGCATTGTTGGTGGAGTTGTGAAAGAATCCAACCATTCTGGAGAGCAATCTGGAATTATGCCCAAAAAGTTATCAAAATGTGCATACCCTTTGACCCAGCCATACTACTACTGGGCTTATACCCCAAGGAACTACTAAAGAAGGGAAAGGGACCTGTATGTGCCAAAATGTTTGTGGCAGCCCTTTTCATAGTGGCTAGAAGCTGGAAGATGAATGGATGTCCATCAATTGGAGAATGGTTGGGTAAACTATGGTATGTGAATGTTATGGAATATTATTGTTCTATAAGAAATGACCAACAGGAGAAATACAGAGAGGCTTGGAGAGACTTACATCAACTGATGCTGAGTGAAACGAGCAGAACCAGAAGATCATTATACACTTCAACAATGATACTGTACGAGGATGTATGCTGATGGAAGTGGATTTCTTCAACATAGAGAAGAGCTAATCCAATTCCAATTGATTAATGATGGACAGAACCAGCTACATCCAGAAAAGGAACACTGGGAAATGAATGTAAACTGTTATTTTTACCTTCTGAATCCAATTCTTCCTGCGCCACAAAAAAATTCGGTTCTACACACATATATTGTATCTAGAATATACTGTAATATATTTAACATATATAAGACTGCTTGCCATCTGGGGGAGGGGGTTGGGGGAGGAAGGGAAAAAATCTGAATAGAAGTAAGTGCAAGGGATAATGTTGTAAAAAATTACCCATGCATATGTACTGTCAAAAATGTTATAATTATAAAATAAAATTAAAATTAAAAAAAAAAGAATTACTACTCATTTTACATATATCATCTTATTGGATGGTTGGAGAGTTTTACTATCCCCATTTTCCAGATGGGGAAGCAGTGATTTGCTTAAGGTCACATAATCAATAAGCTGCACAATAAGCTTCCCAAAGAAGAAGCAGAGATTTCTTTAATTATTTTAGACAGTCATATTAATTTGTTGTTTTTGGCAAGTGCCTGTTTCTGTTGATCATTTTTAAAGTCAACAAGCATTTCTTAAGGACCTACTCTGTACAAATAAATGCAAAAACAGTTTTTGTTCTGAAGGAGCTCATAAGACAACATGCAAACAACTATTTATAATAAAGATATGTACAGGGTAAATTATATATATATATATATATATATATATATATATATATATATATAATGCCTCTCAAAGAGAAGGCATTAACATTAAGGGGATTAAAAATGCTCATTACCAGAAATGAGTTTTTTTTTAATTTATCACAATTTTTAATATACTGCAAATTTTTCACGTGTAAATGACAACCAAAATTTATTTTCTTTTGACAAAACCTTAAGGTGAGAGACTATGCATAATGGTTTCTTTACTATCCCTGTTTAAACTGTAAGATATACTTCCAGAATCTAGGTAGTATTATTCTAATTATCAATAGCAAAACATTGTAATTGTTGTTCTTATTAGAGTGATATAGAGCATTTTAATTCCTTGTTTTGCCTATTATCATTTGATACTATTTGCTATATAGATCTCTAATTCAGGGAATGATAATTTCATTAAATTTTGCAATTTAAAAATTTTTGCACATGTATCAAAAAAAAAAACTAGGCCTCTTATGGTTTGTATGAGAAGATGGAACTTAATTTAAATCTGTTTTCCACTATCTCTGAAAAGAGGGATGGCTGAGAAAATTAATACCATAAACAATCCAACAAGAGGTTATTTAGCTTAACAACATCAACTGTTTCTAAGCATTTATAAAATCCACTTTAGAAACACTCTATTTGCATATGCTCTACAGATTATAAATGGTTTTCATCTATTAATTGAATCCATGTTTTCTCTGCTTAGCAACACACTACTGGCTATCAATTTATTTAAGGTGTGTTTGAAAGTAATTAAACATAATTTATTTTAAGACACAATACAAATATCCTTTAGAGTAGAAAAGGATATTTAATGAAATAGAGTACTTTCAAGCATTCTGATGAAAATACAAGAGCTGAATAGAAAATTTTAGATTAAAATGCAAGACTAAAAAGAAGCATAAAAAAGTTAAAAATGAATTAATAATCCTAAAAGATTCAATAAAGTTAAGCTATTTATATTCCTATCTGGAAAGATGAAACACGTGACTCCTAAGAATTTTATTATTAGGGCTGTTAGAAGCAGGCTGCATAATTCAAAGGGTAGGAGTGTGAGTTCATTGGGGGGATGATCTCCCCCAAAAAATGAAGGGTAGAGAAAAGGGGATGTATTGGAAGAAGGGAAAAGAAAGAGGTAGAATGGGGAAAATGTTCTCACTAAAAGAAACTTGGAAGGAAGAGATTTTATAATGGAGGAGAATTGGGGAAAGCAGGAAAAGCATGAACCTCACTTTCATTGAAATTGGTTCAAAGAGGGAAGAATATATATATATAAATAAATATATTTATTTATATATATATTTATATATATTTTTATATATATATATATTATTCACACATACACTTATATGTATAGTGTATATAATATACATATATGCACATACTCAATTGTGCATAAAATATATTTTACTCAATAAAGAAATAAGTGAATAAAAGGAATGGGGGAAGATGATAAAGGGGAGGACAGATTAAACAAGGCTATATAGTCAAAAGCAAAACAGTTTTGAGGAGAAAAATAATAAAAAGAGAGAAAGATAAACTGGAAAAAATAGGATGGAAGGAAATACATAGCAATCATAACTAAGAGTGTATATGGAAGGAGCTCTCCCATAAAATAGAAGTGGATAGAGTAGGGATTAGAAACTAGAATCTGTCATTACCATAATTGACAAAAGATTCATGGTAATCATAAAGGCATATGCAGAGCTAAAATAAGGAACTAGAACAGAATTTATTAAGCTTTAGCTAAACTTTAAAAAAAAGGCAAAGATAGCAACTAAGATCTCATATGAAATAAAAGCAAAAATATGTCTAATTTTAAAAAAAGATAATCAGAAAAACTACATTTTATTAAAAAGGTACCATAAACAATGGAGTAAGGTAAAAAAAAAATTACAGCAAAATTCTCTGATAAAGGACTTTTTTCTCAAATATTTAGGGAACCGAGTCAAATTTATAAAAATAAGATCCATTTTCCAATTTATAAATGGTCAAAGGATAGGAACAAGAAGTTTTCAGAAAAATACATCAAAGCTATTTATATGTGAAAAAGTAATCTAAATCACTAATTATCAGAAAAATCAAAATAAAAACAATTTTAAGATATTATCTCATACTCTCAGAAATAACAAATGCTAGAAGAGATGAGGGAAAATAGGTACATAATAAACTGCTTGTTGGGAACTCCACATTCTGGAAAGCAGTTTGGAACTATGCACAAAGAACAATAAAACTGCATACCCTTTGAGCCAATAATACCTTTACTAGTTTTGGACCTCAAAGAGATCAAAAAAAAAAAAAAAGGAAAAGGACTTTTATGTACGAAAATATTTATAATAACTTTTTATGGGGGTAAAGAACTGGAAATTGAAGGAAAACTCATCAATTGAAAAATGGTTAAACAAGTTATGGCATAGGATTGTGATGAAGCACTATTTGTGCTGTAAGAAATAATAAGAGGAGTGATTTCAGGGGGAAAAAGTTATGGCAAGACATATTCACTGATAAAAAATGAAGAAAGAAAAACCAGGAGACCACTATGCACAGTAACAGCAATGTTGTAATGATGATAAACTGTGAGAGACTTGACTACTCTGATCAATACAATGATCTGACAATACCAAATGACTTATGATGAAAAGATGCTATCCACTTCCAAAGAAAGACCTAAAAAATCTGAATGCAAATTGTAGTATGATTTTCTTGATTTATCTTTTTTGCTTTTTTGTAATATGGCTAATATAAAATGTTTTGCATGATTTCACATGAACATTTGTATCATTTATATCATTTTAGTAGATGGGAAGGGGATTCTGGAATCCGAAATTCAAAATAAACTATTATAAATAAATATTTAAAAAAACCAAAAAACAACACAATGTTGTCATAAAGCAATCAATAAGATTTTTTATATGCTTGCTAGATTGATGATGATACAAATACAAGGTTAACAAAATCCTAAAGATACTTATCTTCTATTGGAGGTGAAAATAAGGTGTTAAATTATTTTAGGACTTGAGTTATAAAAAATGAAATCACATCCCAATCCATGTTGCAAATATAATACTGAGCTAAATTACATGGCAGTAGCAAAAAACATATTTCAGGCTTTTGACTATATTTTTACTGATTCTTAAAGGGAAATCTTGAAAGATTTAGCCTATTTAACTTATCTACACCCATTTCTCTTGACATAACTTCCCTGCCTGTATCCCACCTTTATTTTGGAATTAATTGGTAAAACAGACCAAAATTGTTTTATTACAAGTATCTGCATAGCCTCACTCTAAGATTTATGCAATGAATTAATGAATGAAGAAAGCATTTACTAGGCATAAGATGTTATACTAAACTTTGAAAGGAGGGACACATTGTCAGACCTGAACTTTAGGAAATTACCTTGGATTGAAGGATGTATTGGAGTGTAGAGAGATTTGAGGAGGCAGACCTCCCATCAGGCTATTTCAATAATCAAGGAATAAGATGATGAAGACCTAAACCAGAGTGGTGTCAATGTCAGAGGAGAAAAGCAGGTATGATTCTGATATATTAAAAAAGTAAAATTGACAAGTTTTGGCAACAGATTAAATAAGGAGGATAAGAGACAGTAAGGAATCAAGGATGAAAGCTAAATTGACACTTAGGTTGCAAACTACAAAATTCAAAAGCAGGAGATGAGGAGGGAGAGCATTTTAAACCATGGAATACCAA
Source organism: Sminthopsis crassicaudata (assembly GCF_048593235.1). Lineage (NCBI taxonomy): Eukaryota > Metazoa > Chordata > Mammalia > Dasyuromorphia > Dasyuridae > Sminthopsis > Sminthopsis crassicaudata. The sequence continues at coordinate 168,556,594 of NC_133618.1, read as the reverse complement.
TGAAAATTCATGGGGTTAAGAGATGAAATGTCTTGTTCAAGGAATTACCAGGAGACCATTGTTAATGTGTCTCAGAATACACAGAAGAAGAAAAAAAAATTGAATGTTGTAAAAGTGAAAAAGGGCCATTTTAAAAGATTTTATAAACCAAGCAGGATTTTATATTTGATCCTAGAATTAATAGGTAGTAACTGAAGTTTATTAAGTAGGAATGGAGAGGAGGACTGATAACTGTGTGTTATTATTAATGTTTAAGTTTTAATATTGCTATATGATTGTATTTAGCCGTTCCTTTGTGGATGAAAAAATATTGCCCCACATTTGATTTATATTATACAGTGAGTATCTATCTGCTCCTTTTTGAAAGACTCTAAACATGAGCTACAGCTAAGTTTTAAGTAATTTTCCCTGAGTATCTGGAGGAAGGATATAAAAGGGCCAAATAAAAGAGTAGGAGAAAGAAAGAATATAACCCATCACTTTACAGACTAGATTCCCTCAGGACTGAACCTTATCTTCACTTGTATAGGTCTAGAGTTGAAAAGAACCCATTAATGGAGAGGAAGGGGATAAACAACCCAGCCCTCTCTGCCCAGCAGCAGCTTCTGTTGCAGAAATAGGTTAAAAGGGGATAATGAATCAGGGCAGGCTAAATAATTAGGACTCTGTTGAAATATTCCAAGGAAGAAGTGGTGATGACCACTAACAAGAGCCTTACAGAGTCAGGAGCAAAGCCTTGTTTCATTGATGTATATTATTACTCATTTGGGCCTGAATGATAATAACTTGGTGCTATGGCAGATCCTCTCTACACAGCCTCTAGGAAGAAAACAGAGATAAATGTCTATTGGACATCTCTATCCAGATAAGCTATAGACATCTCAAACTCAAGTCAAAAACTGAATTAATTTCCTTTTATAGGAACATAAATTTAGTTAGAAGATCCAGTTTTAGAGATATGAGATCTCTATTTTATAAATGAAGAACCAGATGGCCAGATATATTCAAAGAAAGAGTCCATAAAATGTGGATCTGAGCCCTGGAAACTCTATTTCATATAAAAGGTTCTTTTGATGCATCATCTCCACTTTTATTAAACATTCAGTTATTTTTTCAAACATCATGTATCAAAGCACAATACTGGGTATTATATAACTAAGTTAGAAAGAATAATAAAACAGTCTTTGCATACTATTTAGAAAGAGGAAAGATAAGATATTTATGACAATAATGCCAAGCTAGAACCCAAATTCAGTAGGGATAAAGACAGAGACTGCTTAATAATGACAATAATAATACCTGTTGTTTCTATATCATTTTAAGATCTGCAATGTTTTTTACATATATTATCTTTTAGATTCACAATAACCCCATGAGGTAGGGGCTATTATTATGCTCATTTTACATATGAAATATGTAAGAATATGAAGACAGAGGTCAAACAGATAAGTTCTGGAGCCAGAATTAAATTCAGGTCTTCCTACTCCAAATCCACAAACTTTGGTGGTATCCTGTAATGCTGGATAAACTGAGGCAAAGATAGAGATTAGAGGTTTAATAAAAGAAGAATTTGGACTGGCCAAGCCATCTTAGCCAGCCAGAGTGGATGGGACTATTGTCTCAAAGCATCCAACAATGAGCAAGGGATTCCAGAGACTCTTATAGGGCTCCAGCGATCAAGGAAATAAAGGCAAGGTGGATAGAGCACTGGTAAGTGGGAAGTTCCAGAAAAGGATCTTAAATTCATTTCTGACTGGTTGGGGTTAAGGAACAAGGATCATAAATTCTAGGAGCCAGGATATCCAAGGCAGAAGATACCCATAAGCCATCTGTAGTTTTATGACTCTTTGGAATAGTAGTTGCCAAGGCTCCCAGCCCTATTTATCTCAGTCTTAATGACAAGGAGTGGGGTTGCCACCAGGGAGACTGAGGAAGAATAATTCAGGGAAACTGAGGCAGAACAATTTAGAGAAATTGAGGCAGGGAAAGTGAGGCATAACAGTCCTTGATTAGTCACTCTCATTGACTCATATGAAGTGTCTCATTTCATATCCTTCCTTTCTTTTCTTTCCCTTTAATAATTACCATCCTAACTTAGATTCTCATTCCCCACACACACACCGAACTATTTCAATAACATCCCTACATCAAATGCTAAGAATCTTCATTTTAAATTTGAACACATTCTATGTAACTAAAAGTAGAACCACAAAATGTGGCAGCAAATTGCAGGGAATTAAATTTCTTTACTATGAAATAATATAAACCCAAACCATTACCAAATCAAATCCGTGACCTCAAATAATTAGAATTTTAAGATTAACCAACAAACAATACAGAGAAAGAGTAAAAAAGACAGAAAAGGGGGGAAATAGCGAGAACAGTGTCATAAAAGCTTATGAAGGAAAGCTCATCAAGAAAAAAAGAGTAGTCAATAGTGTCAAAGTTTAAAGAGGATGAGGAATGAGAAAAATCCATTGAATACAGCAATGAGGAAGCCATAATTGACCTTGGAGAAAGCAATTTTGTTAATGATGAGGAAGAAAGCCAAGTTGGTGGAGGATATCCAGTGAGTAGATGGTGATAAAATAAAGACATTGAAGTTAGACTATTCTTTCAAGAAATCGAATGTGACCAGAGAAGAGAGATACGAAAGCTTGAGTAGATGACATGAAATGTTTTATTAGGAGTCCAGAGAAGTATCTTTTTCTTGGGGTAGAGGAATAAATATGTGTGGGGAGGAAAAGATGTGTTTCAGAGGGGAGAGAGGAAATGATTCATAGAGTCAGATACTGGAGGAAATTAGGAGGGGGTGAGATTATAAGTACTAGAGATCAGGTTAGCCTTCTTCAAGAAAGGGAGCTCATATCATCCTCTGAAACTAAATTGAAGTAGAAGAAGGGCTGATGACATAGAAAATTTGACATCTAGAAGAATAGAGATGAGAGAATTCAACATGGATGACATAGAAAATTTGGGGCAAAAAAGAGAAGAAGTGAGGGGCTTAGGGGGGAACTAAAAGCAAAACACCTACTGTGGACAGCATGATACAGTCAATGGGAGATTAGCGGAAGTATTGTTCAATAGAAATAAAGGATAAATGTGTAGTGGACTCAATCTATAGAGTTTTCTGTACTACTATTAGAAGTTTCTAGGAAAGAGTGAAAAAGGTAAGTGATGAAGGTAACCAAAGGCAAATTAGCAGAAGAGAAAAGCAAAAAGACAAAGGGCCAAGGGAGTTAAGGTAAGAGAATAACATGTTGTTGAATTGAATGAGTACAGGAAAGGAAAGAAAATTAAGAGAACAATGAGGAAGCAGAGAATTGGAGGTCCTAATAAGCAATGGAAAACAGGTTCTGATGCTCAAAGAGGTGGCAGAAGTAGGTGACTGTGGCAATTTGGGGGCATCTGCCAGGTGAGGGAGAGTGATCTCATCTAAGGCAGAGGAAGAAGATTGTTGAGAATGGACAGAAAAGGAATGCCAAGCCAAGTTCTGTTATGGAAGTAACTGAGGGTGCAGATATTCAAGGGGCTAAGAAAGTTATTACACAGAGTATTAAGCAAACACCACAGTAACTGTGACATGCTTCCAAAGTTTAGAAGTCAAAATTCAGGAAGTGCTCCAAAAATTTTGCCTTGTTTGATCTCAAGCTGCGTCCTAGAATCTTAGGTTGTTTTATTCTTGAGGCTTCTACCTTTCCCTCCCCATTCTGATATCTACTGCCTCTCTTTCCTAGGATGTTCTCTTCTGAGATTAGATATTGTAGTCCTTTGGAATCCTAAGTCTGAAAGTCCTTCTCCTTCTCTCCCTCTCTCTCTCTCTTCCTCTCTCTCTCTCTTCCTCTCTCTCTCTCTCTCTCTCTCTCTCTCTCTCTCTCTCTCTTTCTCTCTCTCTCTTTCTTTCTCTCTATCTCTCTCACTCTCACTCTCTCTGTGTGTCTCTCTTCTCCTTTTTTGTTTGTCTTTCTTTATTTTTTTTTCTGCCTCTTTATTTTCTTTATTTTTTTCCATCTCTGTCTCTGTATCTCTGTCTCTATCTCTCTCTTTTTTCTGTTTCTTTTTCTCACTCTGTCTCTCTCTGTGTATCTCTGTTCTTTCTCTCCTCTTCCTTTCCTTCCCTCCTCCTATCTAGGAATTTCAAAAATCCTTTAACTTCAAGAATGTAAAAAGATATTACCCCATTCATCTCCTTTGTTCATGCCTTCTCTGTGGGATTTTGCTGTTCAGGGTGTTTTTGGAACTTATTAAAGTTTCCATGCAAAGTAAATATATGATAGATTGGCATATTTGTCTTTGAGCTAAAATTTCCCCAGAATAATCCATGTATATTTTAATCCTCTGTGCTCAATAAATATACAATTCTGTTTTCAAGAAGAAAATGTGTGAGTGAATTATAAAGTATTATCTGCCAAGATTCTCTGTCCTCAAAGTCAAAAAAGACTGAGTTCACACCTTAAAATGTTATTGTAAGGGGAAGAAAGTTAGGGCAATGATTTGGTTGTAGTTTCAAGAAAGCAGGACAAAGGTCACCATTCCACCCCATCCCTCTAGAGTGGTTTAATTAAGTTCCAAAGTAATCTGCATTGCCCTGGCACTGGATACTCTTGAGTATTATGGGAATTGAAAGGAATTTATTCACTCCAACCCAAATATCAAAAGGGCTTGGGAGAATTCATGCTGGTTGGATTTAGGCCCTACATATTTTCATGGAAGAGCAGTCTATTCTTGTGAACAATCTGTTAAGACTTGTTAACAGTTCAATTCATCTCAACAAATTATTGTTCCTTTATTCTTCCTCTTCTGTAACTTTCCAGGATTGTGATAGCATAGAAGAAACCTGGATTTATCTAGGTACTTTACACAGATTACATAGTTCCAAGGAGTTATGATGAACAGATTTTCCATGCAAACATAGGTCAATCAATCAACAAGTATTTATTGAGCAGGTATTATTTGTCAAGTATCATTGTGTTAGCTTCTGAGAATACAAAGACAAAATACAATAATCCTTGCCCTCAAGAAGTTTATATTTAATAGGGATAGGAACGTATATAAGTAAGAAAAAATAAATATAAGATAAATGTAAAGTATTTGGGAAATCTCTCCATTTCCATATGAGCAATACTCATTTTTAGTTCTCTGAAAACATGTCTTGCTGCTATGTGGAAACACTAGTTGTTTTCATAGGAAATTAGGGGTCAAATAAAGAAACATTCTAATTTTCTGAAAGGAATACAGTCCATTGACTTCTACTTATTCTCATTTCTTCCTCATCTTATACCATTTAAATGTCTTTTTCCCTTTCTCATATGAAAAGTTGCCTTACTCTTTACCAAGACTAAACCCTCTACCCACACAAGTGATTATATTCAAATCTGTCTCCAATAAATTGCCCCCTCTGCCATCTCTACTCTATCACTTATCTTCATTCTCTCCATGTCTATTGGGTCTTTTTTATCATCACTTGATCCTTCTATACCTAGGGACTATCATCTTATATGTTTCCTATTCTTTGTGGCTAAACTCCTTGAAAAGGATATTTATTTTCTTTCTTATTACTCTTCTTAAAACTTTATTATCTGGTTATCATCATTTCACCAAAACTGCTTTCTCCAATTTACCAGTAATCTGTTAATTGCCAAATCCAATGGCCTTATCTCAGTCCTTGTTCTTGATGTCTCCGCAGCATTTTAAATTATTGATAATCCTCTCTTCCTTGATGTACTTTTCTCTCTAGATTTTCAAAACTTAATTTTCTCCTAGTTCTCTGCCTATCTTACCACTCCTTCTCAATTTCCTTTACTGGAACCTCAGCTAGATCATAGCCTCTAACTATAGTATCTAAGCGGGATCTATCCTGTACCCTTTTCTCTTTGGCCTCTATACTTCTTTACTTGGTGACCTCATCGGCTCCCATGGATTTAACTATCATCTCTATGTTGAAAATTCCCAGCTTTACCTATCTAGCCCTAATCTTTCTGAAAATCTACAATTTTACCTCTCCAACTGTCTATCAAATATCTCAAACTGAATATTCAAAACTGAACTCACTATCTTTTCCCTTAAAATACCTTCCCTTCCTCACTTTACCACTGCTGTTTAATGCAACATCATCTTTCCAGTCCCCCTGGCTTGAAACATAGGTATTATCCATAATTCCTCATTATCTCTCTCTAGCTCCCTCCTATATTTGTTGCCAAGGCTGATTGATTTCACCTTTGTGATATTTCTTGAATACTATCCTTTCTGTCCTCTTTTATTATTCTCTCCTGGTACAGGTCCTCATTATCTCAGTTTGTCCTTTAAAGCCCTTCAAAATCTATGTACACACACATCCAATCTTCCCCTATCCTCATTTCCGGTCTTCTAATGCCTTTCTCTGTGCCTCATACTCTTTGATTAAGTGACACTAATCTCTTTGGTCCTCTATGAACAAAACACTCCATCTCTAGTTTCCTTCAAATCTCATCTAAAATCCCATCTTTTTCAGGAAAGACTCCCTAATTCTCCTAATTCTAGTACCTTCCCTCTAGTAATGATTTCCTGTTTGTCCTGTATATACTTTATTTGTACATATGTGTTTACATTATATTGAGAGCTCTTTGAGGGCAGAAACTAACTTTAGCCTCTTTTTTGTATCTTTAATGCTTAGAACAGTATCTAACACTTTATAGACATTAATAAATTTCTAATCACTGTTCTCTGAGCTCAGTTCATTTTTCATTTGCACTTTTGGTCTCAAATATAAATATATATATATATATATATATATATATATATATGTATGTATATACATATATATTGATAGACAAAGGCAATAAGATATCCATCTAAATGTATGTTGAATTATGAACAACAGTCATCCTTCATTAAGTTGGCCAAACAATTTTCAGTGATTATAGATCCCTTCTAGCAAGTTTTTCAATCTTCTTGGGCTTGATACAACCAGTACGGTGTGATCTGCAAACATCAATATCTGTAGGTCTTCACTATCCATAAACAATCCATCTTCATCCTGGATTTCACACTGAATCTCTTCTATTAAAAGCAAAGAATAGCTTTTTCAAGCAGGGATCTCCTTGTTTTATACCTCACCTAATGTTTATTATCAAAGAATGTAGAATGTGATCACAAAAGATCACAAAAATACCTCTAAGGTACTCTAAGGGCTGCTCTCCATCTCTGACGTCCACTTCATTCACTTAACTCTTACCTGTGGTTCTGAGAAACTGTAGCATGCACAGTGACCATACTCCTCAGTAAACTGTTTCAGCAAATGGGCTGAATCAGGAGTAACCTGTAGTAACCAAGTAACCAAGAGAGTAACCAAAGGGTCTCACACCTTACAGTGAGTTAAGGAGGTGTCTATCCCAGGCATGGAAAAGCTTCTCCTGGTGGAAGGGGCAGATGAGAACAATTTGTTCCAATGGCCATGAAACAGGTATTGCAGAACACTTAGAGCTTGGTTAGACATGGAAGATACCAAGGTCATCCACCGCATCTTGAGTCATCATCTGAGGGTCTACAGAGCCATTGTGCTACTCTCATTGCTGTAGGACTATGAAACCTGGACAGTCTACCAGCACTCTGACAGGAAACTTCTATTTTTTTTTTAACTAAACTGCCAAGCATTCCAACTCTGATTCAGAGAACACAACTCCACTGGACTGGCTACATTGTTCCAATGCCAAATGTACACTTGCCAAAAAAGTTATTTTATATAGAACTCACACAGGGCAAGTGCTCACAGGGTGGTTAGAAAAAGTAATACAAAAATACCCTGAGGGTCTCTTTTAAGAACTTTAGAATTGATTGTATGACATGGGAAACACTGGCACAGGCACCTAATATGATGTGCCCTCATCAGAGATTTGAAATTAGTTCAAAAATAAAAGAGAATTGAATTAGTTCAAAAGAAACATGCAAAATTTACCAAAAAAAATCCCAAATGTTCATACAGACTATTTGTATCTGATCTGTAGCTGAGTATTCCAAATTCATATTGATCTGATCAGCCACAATTGGATACACTGTAACTCTGCATAGTGATATCGTTTTGGCCCTCTTTGAGAATGAAGTGCAGTAAACAATCAATTATCAAAGGGTTACTGGAAAAAATTGTTTCTAATGGTATATCTTTCAAGCAATCTTGAATGAACTTGAGCCTGTTAAGTAGTGTTTTGTTCTAATGAATCAAATGCTTTTCTCTAATCAATAAATGATAAGCACAATAGGATTTTATGTTTTCTACATCTTTAATTATGAAATGATAAAGATGTGATGCATTAGTTTGTGAAATCCTGCTTATTCTCTACTTGTTCTCTTTATTCATTGATAGATGGTTTTTATATTTCTATAAATGAATGATATATGTTTCTACAAGTGTTTTCTTATTCCATTTTCAGCATTAATAAATTTCAAAATTTTCCTACCTTGTATGAAGGGCTACCTGTCATATGTTAGCTATTCAATGCATTTGCAATTATATCATCTTTATTATGTATTTCCTGTCTTAATTCAATACAAATATGTCCCCCCTATGAGGATTTATTTAAGGCCTTTTATATTTCCTCTATAAATACATCTCAAATTCTGATATTATGGCTCAGTAGTCCCTGCTCACTCATATCATGTTGTCCCTTCTTCCTTTGCTCTCCCTAATTGTGGCTCAAGCATCAGGTTCTCTTATTTATTTGCCTTCTGTTCTAGGAGCAAAATCTACTGCAAATCAACTAGGCTAGTTTTTCAACATTACTTGGTTAGACAATTTTTCCCTAAAAAGGCAATGTAATCATCCTTTATTTACATTGATTTAAGGGAATAAAAGTCAAAACCTTGACATAACTCATCAGTTCTCTAAAATGATTTTGTATTAAAAAAAAAACACCTCCTTATTCAAGTGATTAAGACTCCTTACATCTATTCCATCTTTCTGACTAGGTATGCAGCTATAAAAACTTTGGAGGTAAAAAAAGAACAACATCTAGCCTAACCATCCTTTCTAGCTGATATCCTTCCCATGTTACTATTAAGAAGACTCACATTTTGATAAATTTTGATGGCCTACTAATATAGACTAATTTTTTTGCAATACTGAACCTTAGACAATTGGATCAGCCTAAGTCAGGCCTAGCCCAGAATACCTTTGTTATAATATCATATAATACTATTGGCATATATTAATGTAGTCTGTACATACAATCCTTAATTCAAAGAGAAAGACAATCTTATTTGTTAGATAACTGTCCTTTGCTGCTTGTGTAAGCATGATATAGTTCATCCTCTGGTTATCTCAGACTGTTTTTTGCTGAATCTATTCCTCCTTTCTCAATCAGTTTTTGTCTCTGTCTTTTTTTGTTTTTAGTCTCTCTATCACACACACACACCCATACACTCACACACCATGATGTTAAATCTTTCTGGACTTGGATTTTTCTGAGATAACTGACCTATAGGATCTATACCTGAGCTTTTCTAGTTGATAACATCTTCCAGGGTTTGTTCTTCATTGGTATGGCCTTCAAGAAGCCATCTCTATACCAATATGAGGAGTTGCAGGACTAATGAAATTTTACTCCTATATAATTTATTATTTCAAACATTGAGCTAATCAAAAAAAATCAATTCAATGTTCCAAGTTATGGCACAAGCACTGCCAGTCACTTTTTCATACAGCAAGTCACTCAATCAATGTCTAATTTTTTTTCCTCTATAAAAGAGAAATATTTTTAAAAGCTGGCCTTCATATACAAAGGTTTTACTGAGTCATCACTAATACAGCTTGAATTTCAAGTTGTTTTTGCATTAGTCATGATGGATTTCTAGCAATCAATTCAGCATCAATGAGATGCATTTACAGTCACACTTTGATAATGGCTGAAGTTAAGGGTGCAGTGGAAAGGCAAAAATAGAGCAATATTAACTAGCCCACATAGAATTGAAAAAACAATTTTGCTTCTATTGGCATTACATTTTTACTAAGTTAGATTACTAGAATACCTTATATAGAAATTCACCTATGAGTATGAAGGGCATGAAAAAATATTACATGTTTCTTCAAAGAGGGGAGAAAACACTCCAGTACAAATAAAAGAATATATGAAAATGAATTTTTAAAAACACATATCATGTGTAAAACACTGGGCTTTGTGCTGGAGATACAAATAGATATTTAAGATAGGTCCTGTTCTCAAGGAACTCATATTTTAATAAGGGAATATGTAAAAGAGGGCTCATCTGTAGTGAAGGCCCTGTGATCCTTAGGGTATAATGTCAAAGCAATTTATTTAATGTTATTTGCACTGATGAGACCATATCCATTTATAAAACTGGACAGTTTGATAGCATCAAAGTTGTTGGTTGTGAGAACTTTCTTTTTTGGGTGTTCAGTCAACTGCTGATCAGGCAGTTGCCTGCTTGTGTCTCTACAAGGGTCACACTTAGACTCTAGCTGTGGAATATGGGGTGGAAGCAAGATTGGTGATCTAGGTCAGGGCAGGAACTATGAACCAGTGTCACAAATCTGGGAGTGTTTAGCAGCAAAAGATTTTTAAAAAGTAGGTCTTAATTATCAGCTTGTATACAAAATTAAAAACCTACACCTCCTTAATGAAAAATTTTAATTAGGAGTTTTTATTCCCAATTGTACCATTTATCCAAGTCTTTCTATATTATTTAATAATGCTATACTTGCTGACAGCCAGATGCTCTCTTATTCAAAATTATTTACTAATTTTTATTGGCTAATAACAAACTACACATGCTATTCTTGGAGGTTCTAAAAATTAATATTAGTCACTAAGAAAGGGCTTACATGAAATATACTGGGTTAGCCTTGTTGTGATCTCTTGAATGATACTTAGAAATCATCACACAGTGATTCCATTATAAATTATTATAATTAAGTTGGTTGTCATTAACAGTGCCATTCCTTACTAGTGATTTAATTTCCTTAGACAGTTTTTATTCTACTCTGTTCTCTGCCTCAAGGTTTGAAGTAAAAAAAAAAAAAAAAAAAAAAAAAAAAAAACTAATCATTTTCTTTCTAACTTCCATTTTGCATTGTTATACTATCTTCACTGTTAAGAATTCAATAATTACTTTTACCCAATCAAGAAGATGAAATAGAAAGGTGTTTTTTTTTTCTATAAATCTTAACTCCCAAATTTCAGAACAAAGAATTGTATCCTAGCTATAGAATAACTAAGGCTGAAAATTTAAAAAAAAAAAAAGAAAAGAAAACAGCAACATCATACAAAATGAAAACTTCATAAAAAAAAAATAAAAGAATTTAAGTGTTTTTAGTCCCCCCCCCCCACTCCTCAAACAAGCAAATTCAAATTTATGCATCAGGGTTTAGACATGGCAGTTTTGTTCCCTTCCTTCCATAAAAACTCAGCAGTGATTCAACCTAAAAGTCATGCTTTTATATGCCTCAAAAAAGCCTGAGACACTGATTAATTCTTCCCAGTCACATCAATGGAAGAAACCAGCTACTAGGTGGAGGAGGTGGAAGAGGAGGAGTAGGGAGGGAATTGGAGATCAAAGCCAGTATTGGTGAAAACATTCTCTGACTGGGTGAAAGAGAACTGGAATGTGACTCAGGACAAGTCTTCTTCCCCTCTATTCCCAATTAACTCTGAGCAGTATTCTAGTCCAAACACCCATTCCACTGATGTAAGGGAGTTAAACATGGCCATCTTGTAGAGGGATCTGTGCAACACCAAACAAAGGAATTACTTTATTGAAGTAGACAAATTAATAACAAAACTGATTTGGTATAACAGAAGACCTGGAATCCCAAGAAAAATAATTTTAAAAGTAGGAATGAATGCGAAGTAGCACTTCCAGAACTCAAACTAAATTTAAATAATCATTTTAAATAATAAAATAAATTTAAAACAAAACTGTTGGATATTGACCAAAAACTAGATCAGTATATAAGATTACCTTACTAAACAGAGCTTCTGATCATTTGCCCCATTATAATCCTAGGAAACATCAACCTTGAAGCCCTCTTCTTCTATTTGGCAACTCTTTCACCAGGACAACCAGTTTAGGAAGCTTTGTTTTACCTGATTCTTGCCTTGCCTTTCTTCTAACTCCACATCCTTCTCACTTGCCAAAATGTCCCTTCTTCCCTTCTGATTTTTCAGCACCTCTCCAAGTATTATCCTCCTCTATTTGAATGCAAATTCCTTGAGGGCAGAAAATTCCTTGTGTAATAGGGACTAGTTACTCAGCTTAGTCTAATTTGAATCAGAATTAGAGCTACTGATCCAATTCTTCACATAGAAGAAGCTAGGAAGCCCACTTATGGGAGATTTATGGTGATCTATAATGGAAGATGTATATAGGCCATGAATGGATACTCTAATTTAGTAACTATGTGGTAAATTCCTCTTCTATAGGATATGATTATGTAGTAAGGACTGGGATAATAAAGTAGACTTCATAGGGGAATATAATAACATAGGGGGGATATAAGGGAATGAATGCCTTCATAAGGCCTTAATCAATCTCATCCCCCCTTCTTGGTCTAATTTCTTCCATTTTATTGACATTCTAATGAGACAATGCTATAAGGCACAGATTTCCCACTCCAGGTCACCACAAAGCCTTAAATTCAGATTCTTTGCCTTGATTTTTGTTCATTGGTTTTAGAATGACTACAAACTTGTGAATCTGGAAATGTCAGGAAAGTTAGCTACCAGCAAATTTAGAAGTGGAATCTGTGATGGGTTTGCAGCAATCTGGTCTACCTTTTAGGACCATGGAAAAAAGATACAGCTGAGCAGGTCCTGAGACAGAGACTCATCCAACAGTGATGCTGAATTTGGATATGAACTTAGTGATACCAATGATATGTAAAAATTCCACTAAGTATGTATTAATTCTCCCCAGAGACTGAGGGGAAATAGGAGAGAGTGTTCCCTCAAGATGTTAGGAAGAAATGTTAGTACTTCTGTTCTTGCTATGTCTTTGTAAAAGTAAATTCTTTAAATGGAGCTTTAAATTCTTTAAATGTTAGTGGCTAACAATTGGGAGAGACCATATTGATGGGGGCTCTTGCCAATGGCATTAGAAAAGTGAGACCTCAATCCCTTAGGGATACCCTTAGAACTCTGAGGGGGAGATGTAGCCAGTTTCCCTTTGTGAGATGAAGGCTAGAGTTCATGTTATATTTTCTCACTCACATTTGTATTACTAGTGTCTGGCACATATGAAGCAATTAATAAATACTTTATCCAGTAAACAGTGGCTATATTTTGATGTTAAAAATACTTTGATTCTCTATTACAAGTACTGAGCCAGATAGAGGGTATTTGAGAAGCATATTTAGAGAATGCACAAAGAAGCTTATGACAATTTGGCAGAATTTAAAATGGGGTAACATAGGCTGTTGGTTTGTTAAGGGTAGAGGGAGTTAAGTTCAAATAGAATTATAAAATTTTAAGGCTGGAAGGATGCTTAAAGTTGGAAGAATATCATCCAACTCCTCCTCACTGCAGGAATACTTTATAAGGCAACTCTGAAAGATGATCATACACTGTCTATTTGAATAGATATAGTGATGGAGAATTCATTATTTTCCCCCAGTAAAGGCTTTATGTATTTTTAAAGTAAAAACAAAATCAATTTCATTTATACTTGCAATTAATTAGATTTGAAATAAAATAATTTCAAAATACAATTATCTCTAACTAGTTACTCCTTTTCTATGTCCCTCTCATCAACCTGACTTTAAATCTGGTTTCAGATACTTATTGTATGACTCTAAACAAGTCTCTTAACCCTGTGTTGTCCACCTTAACTTACTTAACTCAGTTTTTTTCATCTTTGAAATGAGCTAGAGAAAGAAATGTCAGAGCATTACAATATTTTTTCCATGAAAATCTAAAGTGGGACTAACAAAGAATTCTATGATTGAACAGTTATATAACTAGTTATCTTAGCAGTATTAAGATTTAAAAATATGAATGGTGTCCAATTTAAACCTTGGGTATTTAGCATTTTTAAAAATATACATTTTGTCATGGTGTATGTTGCTCTTTTGGTTGTAATTTCTTCAATACACTTCATTTCACATAAGTATCTTCATTTTCCTCTGAATTCTTGACATTCATTGTTCTTTATAATGCCATACTCCATCATAGTTAGATGGCAAAAGTTGTTCAGCCATTCTCTAATTGTTGGGCACATAATTTGTTTCCAGCTTTTTCTATCATATACAGAACCACTATGAATATTTTGGCCCATATGAAACTTTTCTTTATGTCACTAATTACAATATAGTTTAATCATAGTTGTAGGATGGCTCTATTAATTAAATAAATTTATTCTCATTATTCCAAATTATTTCTCAGAATTATTAGACAAATTCACAATTTCATCATCAGTGAATAACTATGACTTTTTTCTTATATCCTCTCCATTTCTTTTTTCCATTTTTATTGTACTTTATAATTTTATAAGTTCTTAATGAAATCACAGATTTATTTTAATTTGCATTAATCTTACTGGAAGTTATATAAAATACTTTTCATATGGATATTGACAATTTGCATATCTTCTTTTGTTTATGTGTCTTTGGGGAAATGGCTCTTAGTTAATAAATGTGCTTCAATTTCATATACATTTTAGATTTGATAATTTTATCAGAAATGTTTGATGCATACTCTCACCTTCCTGAATCTTTTTTTATTCTAGTTACACCAATTTTGTTGATCCAAAACCTTTTAAAAATATTTTGCTTAACTAACACTATCTACTTTTAGTCTAACATATAATTTATCTCATGTCTAGTTATAAATTCTTGTCCTAGATGCGATATAAAAACTATATATTTTAAAATTTTTATGGTATGACTTTTTATATCACTATTGTTAATCCATTTGGTCTTAAAGGATGAAGGACAAACAACACTGTAGTAAATGGTATAAATGCCATTCCAAACCTATTTTCCAGTAAATTACCCTCTAATGTTGTCATATTCCATACAATAAAAAGTATTCCACAGTATTATGAAAGTAGGGTATGCCTATTTTATTTCAACCTAATTTATTCTTTGTAAAAAACTGATTTAGTTTTTATGTAAGGTGTATTCTGAAACAATAATGTTATTTTTTGCATCTATTGAACATTATCAAGTGTGCTATTACTTTCTATTTTAGGTGGTCTTAAAGAATAACATCTGACTTTAAAAGTCTATGACATTATGATCTGAGCAAAGAATTTCATAAAACAAAATATTGATTATGCTTTTATTTAGCCTTTATCAAGAGATATTCCTATGAGATATGAAGCCCATATAATTATGTTAAGAGGGTACAAATTAAATCAAATAAAACTCTTTGATCCCACCAATATTTTTCCAAACACCCAAAAATTTATACGTTCAGTAATAATCACTTTCCTTTCTAAATTCTCACTTTTTATCCCTTAAATAATGAGCTCTAGAATATAGCCAAAATTTGAAGTCAGACTTGTTAACTTAATTTTTTGAAAATAGGTAGATCTGTTCAATTTTATCCATTTGATTTAATCTCCCATCCTCTACAAATTTTCAAAGATCACTTAGTCATCATGCCTGCCAGTTCTTATTGTATCTTGGATACAGAAATTTCTAGCTTGGTGATTTTAATTCATCAGAAGTAAGTATCTGTCCTTACCATCTCCTAAGGAAATGAGAACATTTCTCTTATTTTACATTTTATTTTCCTATTAAGATTCTTATTCTACCACTCATCTGAAGATCCTTTTTCCTAATACAGAAAACAGAAGCAAGATAGAAGTTGCTTTTTTTTCTATGATCAACTAAGGATCTTATCCTTTTTAAAAAATATCTTTACTCCCATATCTTTTTTAAAATAGCAGAATAAGAATATCCCCAAATTAAAGATAGCATGGAATAGTAGAAAGACTGCAAATTCTGGAATCAAAGGACCTGGGTTCAAATCCTGACTGTTCTTTTTAGGACTTCAGCTATTCATTTAATGGGCTTATAATTTTCCATTTATAATATTTCCCTATAATTTTCAATATTTCTTCTGTTATGTTTCTTTTGAGTTCACTAATTTGCTGAGTTTTTTAGTTATTGTTTTTTAATTACATGCTGAAGAAGCCTAAGATTTTTTTTTTTCCTGCTTTATCACATTTTATTCAAGTTGAGGGTGTAATCCACTAATAAACCCAACAACTTTTTCAGAAGATCTGTTGTCTAAACACGTCTTCCCCATCTGGTATTTGTGTTGATTATTTTCCACCTAAGAATTTTCAGTTTTCCCTATAATTTTTAACTTCTTTGATTAAATCAAATGTTCTCTTCTGTTAAGATCTTATTAAATCCTGACTTTTTATGAAGAACCAAATTTGGGCTAGGTACTAGAATAAACATCATCACAATTAGAGTTTTGAACTTTCTATCTATTTTTAAAATACTAGAAAGGCATTTCCCAAACATAGCCAAACATTAGCAACACAAGAGCAGTCCAAAACATGAAGCCTGAACATGGATCATGATTTACTCAATTCTAAGCCAACCTCTGTGATCATCTACAAAAATAAAAATAATTTTATAAATTCTTTATAATTTGATCTGTTAAGCTTCTTGGAGAAATCAGTCATGGATCACCCAGAGCTCATGACAGTGATCTATATATTATAGACACTAATTTGCTGTTGGTGAACATTTATTCAGTATTCAGTATTCATTCAATAAACATTTATTAAGTGCTTGCTTTGGATAATGTGCTAGGCTAAACATAACGATGAATAGATAATGGTCCCTGGAGATCAACATAGAGAGAAAGCATGATCTAGCAGAAAGAGCTGTAGACTTGAAGTCAATAATAGCTCACATTTATATACAGGTTTGTGGTTTACAAATTGCTTTACATACATTGTTCCTCAGAGAAATATATAAGACTGTAAAAATAATATGAGCATTTTACAGATAAGGAAACAGGCCTTCCCCAGGACACATAGCTGAAAAATGATAGAGTTAAATCAAGATCTTCTTGATCCCAAGCCAGTATTCTTTATTATATCAGGAAGTCTCATGCTTATCTTATATCTCTCTATTGTACATTGCAGAACTAAATTTTAATTCTTCAAAGATGGTGGTATCTCATGATACTTGGCATCATTTGAAGAATATTGACATAAAAGACAAATATGCAATTCACAGAAATAGCCATTTACCTAAGGACTAATGTTTTTATTTTCTCCAAAGCAGGAATAGAGAAATTTCATTTTTGGCATGAAGCTTCAGAGGAACTTTTTTTTTTCCTTTACTATCTAACTATGTTCTTTCCTACTGAAGCCAATTTTAAACACCTTTCTAGATCCTGCTGAACTTCAAAAGGAAGATCTCTCTGGGCTAAGACATAGTATGTTCTTAAAGATGGTTATAATTTGATTCCTGAGATATGGATATCTTGGAGACCAGAGCAGATTAGGGATGGCCAACACTTATGGATGAAAGTCATTTCTAACACTGGTTGAGTTCCTGTAGCTATTGCCAGAGTCCTGGAAAAAACTGGGGTAGCAGAATTCACAAAATAAAATCTATCTTTGGGTGGAATCTTCTATTTGGTCTCATGATTAGATAGGACCTCCATTGAGCTCGGCCTGGTTTAAAGTGTTAATTAATCCAGTCCCTTGCTTGGGGAGTTAGGAGAAGTTTAAGAAAGGATCCCAGTAGATAAGTAGAAGGATCCCAGGGATCAAAAATACAACTTTGTGTTTTTGTTTTTTTAACATTATTAAAGCAATAAAAGAGAAAAACAAAAGAAGGAATGAGTTTCCTGCTTATAGAAGACAGTGATATAAACTAACATCACATAAAATTGTCATTGGTTGCTTTATAAATTCCGATTTTGCTCTATAAATACTTTGAGCAATTGAGGATGTTATCTATGTGGATGATCTCTCCAATTTTGCATTTTAAATTACATTCTTATTTTCTAAGTCTTTGAGATTATTTTTTCTATCTTCTTATACTAGGCTCGATAGTAGGGAAGAAGTCCCAGTGCAGATTGTCAGAAACATAATATTACAATCAAATTTTGTGGACCTAGACAAAAAAGGTCAATGAATTGGAATAGGTCAGAGGCAGGAAATGTCAGAAATGGAACCAGTGGCAAAAATCCTCAACAAGGTTCAAAAAAAAGCCTAGTGAGAGACAGAGTGCACAGGTTAGCTACCAAGTGAAAGCCAAAGAGTTAATTTAACATATCACTTCAGAGAGTCATATGTGTCAATCTTTAATTTTAGACCTTAGCCATTCACTGATTAACCATGGCTTCTAATGCTTCCCAGACTTTATGCAAATAGAGCATTCCTTATGCCATCACTATTTTCATTAACCCTCATGGAATCCACAAGAAAGTAGATTCTGTCTTCCAGATGGAAAATTACCCCTAACATCATTAAAGTTCATGAAATTTAGAGGGTGATAAACACCATAATTTCAGGGCCCTTGTGCTTAGGCTTGGTGTAGTACTATTGAATGAAAACCTTCACTAATTCTGGGGTATAAATGTGGTAACAGTTTCCCTCTTCTGATCCATAACTTACCTATCCCACCAGGTACTAAACTCTCTGTGACTATGACTTCTTCCTGCTCTTTAACCAGTATTAGATAGTAGAGGTTAGTCTACCCAGTGTAGGTTTCTTTAGGTCAATGTGTATGGGAGAACAGTCCAATGGAATATAGGATGATTGTCCACAAAGAGACAGAAGGAACTCTAGCTGGCATTATTCAGCTTACATCTTGACTAGAAAAGAAATAGTCATCCTTCACTCAATCTGCCAGCTACTTCAAAGGTCCATGTTCATAGCCATATATGTTCCTTCACTTGCAAAATACTCCTCTTAAGCTGTATCTACTGATTTCTTTGGCTGCTAAAAGCTGAGGATTTGGCATCCTCAGTCAATCATTTCAGTTATCTATCCCTGGATCATCAGTGTAAGGGAGAACCATAGAAATGAACCAAAAGGTAGCAACCATAGATTTACAGGAAGGAATATTCCATCTGAAGAAATAGCTTGAGTTGGAATAAAGGACAGATTTAATAATCCTAGTGGTAGGTTGAATTATAGTTTTAGTCAGAAAGACTCAAGCATCAAGGATCACAGAGCAAGTTAATGACAAAGGCAAAATTAAAATTTGGGTTTTCTTGATGCCATTTCAGTGCTTTATCCTCTGTGTCATTTAGCTGTCCAATCAGTTGTGATGTATGAAGGTAGGCCATTCAAGCAGATTTTCCTCGAGGAATAACAAAGCTGTCTTGAATGCTATGAGGGAAGCCAGTGCAGGAGTTGAAACAGACTATTTCATCCATCCTCTTGGCAGTATGGAACACACCTTTAAAAAGGTGAAAAATTTCTGTTGTCCAGGCCTGCAGAAGGTTCAAATAGACCTAATTATGTTTCTTCAACTTCCTTTTCTTGACACATTGCCCTGAAGGGAACAAAATGGTTAGCACCATACTTAAAATAAGGACACCATCACTAGCATGAGACCACAGGGAAAGTCTAACTGTCAATATGAGCCTGGCAAATTGCTTAATGTCCCCAGATCCATTTCCTCAACATTAGAATGATGAATTTCAACTCAGTAGCTTCTAAACCTCTTATCCAATTCCAGCCATGTTTTACTATGCATCTTATTATTATTAGCCTTGTGGCTTTATGCATGCTCTCTATTCCCTTATTAGTTCTATGAATCCATAAACAAATCAGTTCTGCCATTGCTCCTGTAAAGAACAGATCCCCTTTGGTTTAACTTGCCATCTCTATAACTTTCCAAACCAAAAATGTCACTTCCTAATCAATATTCCCCAATATGGGTTGCCTCCTACAACAAGGATATAAACTCCTTGGGGGCAGAGATTATTTTTGCTTTGTATTTGTCAGTGCTAGAAGCTTTGTAAGCATTTAATAAATCCTTTTTCATTCATTTATTCATTCAGAGTTTCCTTCCAGTTCATGGAAAAATTAAATCAGCAGAAGAAATGTGCTCACTTCTCCTGTCAGTGGTTGAGCTTGCAAGTCTATTAAAGATGCTCCAAATTTTTTCAATCTTACTGACATTAGTTGTTGGATCCACCCTTCCCAACCCCACCCTCAAGTGATATAGAATCAAATATTAAAATTTCTTGGTAATTTTTTGTTGAGTTTACCTTATTTTGCTATAGACAGCTTCAATGAAACCAATACAGCTCCTTGGGAGGGGCCAGCTCAGGTCCTATTGCCAACTGAAAGGCATCTATTTCCATGACAAAAGGATTTCACAGGTCTGATTATATTACCATAGGAGCTGGAGAACAATCTTTTTAATTCCCTAAAAAACCTTTTCAGAGGCAAGGGTCCAACAAAGTCTTTGGGTACTCAAGAAGATTTGTGAGTCTGCAGTAAAGTTGAAAACACAGGTAATAGAGTAAGTCACTGAACCTCTCTTGGTAACTGTAATTATTGCACAGGGGGTTGTCAGGAGGCTGAGATAAGATAAGGTACCCCTGGTGCTTTAAGGTTTTATGTGATTGTCAGCTGTAATTATTATTATACAGATATTAAAGGATGGTCTTGTGGTGCCAGGACAAGCAATGAAGTAAAGAACTACTTATCTCCTTCATCCCCAATCCTACAGTTTCTGAAAGAATTGAAAAAGCAAAGGGATATTTCATATTTCAAATGACTGCTAAAAGTTTTTTTTTTTTTTTTTTCATTCATCTCCCTCTGGAATCTAAATGAGGTTGTTTTAGTATGCCTATTGAAGATCTAATTTAGTGAACATAACCATCTGATGCTCAGCAAGAAGGAATAGGAATATGTCACAAAGCTATTGAGACCAAACAGCCATCCAGAATCCTAACTCCACAATCTTTTGACACATATAACAGTACAATCAGAGAACTAGAGGAGTAAATAAACCCTTTCTGTTTTTCCTACAGGAATTCTGCAAGTTTTGCTGGGTCACTTATTTCCTGAATGAAAATATAATTTTAATAATAATTAATATAATTTAAGTATTGACTATGTGCAAAGCACAAAGCTAAGCCCTGGGGATATAAAGGCAGGCACTGCTTTCCAGGAAATTACACTCTAATTTGGGAAGATGTTATATATAATGGGATGGTGTCCTAGAAAAGATTCTTTGAACTGGAAGCCACAGAGATAGTGACTAGTGGGATAGTTGATTGACACACCCTTTCCAATTTGATTATAGATACAGAACTGAGAAATAAGGAGTATGGAGGAGTAGCTTCCCAGGGCTCCTGATAGGGAGATGGTAGAGATTACCTGAGCACAAAAGGTTTCGGGAAGTACTCAAGTCAGGGTAAAGGGGCCCCAAGATGTTCCAAAGTTCATTATCAAATGAAATAACAAATGTGTAATAACATATACAAATGAGATAACATTTTAAAGTGTTATATAAATGCTATTATTAAAGGCTTAAGTCTTTCCCCATAGGATCTCTGCTCTAGGATTTGAACCTAATCAGATAATGAGGATGATGTGAGTAGATGACTTCATGTAGGGCCAAATTTACCACAGGATCTTTGGATTACTGGTTGGAGGGGCAGAATCTCTGCAATGTTGGCACTAGAGATATGTTATATGGTCAATTGTGAGATGACAATGTGTTGTTCTCTGCTTTCATATAACACACATCCCCTCACCTATTTTCAATACATCTCTTTTGGCAACAGAAAGAGCAGGACCTAATGATTCCTGTGCCCCCCCCAAAAAAACATACTTATTCTCAAGCTATTCACTCAAACCCCAGGCACCCCTAAAATATGGGGGAAGTCACATGGCATCTAGCAATATGATATCCCTTATGCTCCTCCAGTGTTACCCATAAAGCCTTAACTTCTGGAATCATTTCCCCCAAATAATCCACATCACAAAAGCTAGTAATCAGTTGTTCCACAATGATCTGGTTCCTTTGGGGTTATAAGGCTATCATCTTCCTCTGTGTCAGTTTTATGTATACAAGGTCCTTGTGTATCAGGGCTCAGATTCTAAGTACTTGGGTTGAAGGAGCAAATACAGGCAGGCTTTCCTTTGGTGTAAGTGCAAGGAAGGTAAGGGATTTGCTTCTAAATGGCCTCATCACCACAGCATTTTGATATTTCTCTAACCCTTTGGGTCCTTAACTGAGCAAATCACAATATAAATAGGTATATCCAGTTAGTTTTGGCTGGCTCCCCAAAAGATACATTGATTCTTTGAGAGTGATACATTGTGAAGGGCAGGGTAGGAGCATAATGCAGTTAGAAAAGACAGAATTCCAGTGATCTGTTTGCCCTGGTTAGGTGTTGAGACTGGTCTTGATTTACTTATACTGTCTATAAGTAGGCAAAGGGAGAGGAGCGAGAAGTAAGCAGAAATCTGCTTTGACTCTCAATAGTTCATCCTACACTAGATTTTTAATATTTTCTATTAATTGATTAGAAGTAGCTGGTTCAATTAGATCTTCTCCTTTGAGAATAGATCCATTGGTCTGTGCTTCAAGTATGACATTGGTCATCAGAAACATCCTATAGCCCCTAGAGTAATCACTTAAAGTTTGGTTGCCAGGAAATGGTCACTTATCAGCTTAGAGTGTGATCTTGTGGATGCCATTAGGATATTAGACACTCAGAGAAGAATCCCAAAGCTCAGGGAAGTTAGAAAACAGCTTCATCTGGACAACAAACTTCAGGTAATCTGGGTCTAATCATTGCTTAGGACAGTCACCAAGTTGCTTTCTTCATGGAGGGAAGGCATCTAGCTTGCTCTGCCCATGGTCACCTTAAATGCATTCTCACTAGTGTTAGTCTAGTGTTCTGGGCCATTCTGATAGCTACTTTTATACAATTAAGAATCCTGGGGGAAGCAGACATCAGAATAGAGAAGAGGCACATTTACACAGCTGTCCACTATCATTAATTTATTATTTCTTATATGATAAGAAAGTGTATTGGTTGATAAATGGTCAAATGATATGAATAGACCATTTTCTTTCAGATAAAGAAATTAAAATCATCTCTAGTAATATGAAAAGGTGCTCTAAATCACTGTTGATCAGAGAGATGCAAATTAAGAGAATTCTTGAGATACCACCACACACCTCTCAAATTAGCTAAGATGACAGGAAAAGATAATGATGAATGTTGGAGGGGATGTAGGAAAACTGGGACACTGATACATTGTTGGTGGAATTGTGAATCCATCCAGCCATTCTGGAGAGCAGTTTGGAACTATGCTCAAAAAGTTATCAAACTGTGCATATACCCTTTAAACCAGCAGTGTTGCTACTGGTCATATTCCAAAGAGATCTTAAAGGAGGGAAAGGGACCCATATGTCCAAAAAGTTTGTGGCAGTGCTTTTTGTAGTGGCAAGAAACTGGAGACTGAGTGCATGCCCATCAATTGGAGAATGGCTGAATAAGTTATGGTATATGAATGTTATGGAATATTTTTATTCTATTAGAAATGACCAGCAGGATGATTTCAAAAAGACCTGGAGAGACTTACATGAACTGACGATAAGTGAAATGAGCAGAACCAGGAGATCATTGGACACAGCAACAGCAAGATTATATGATGATCAATTATGAAGGACGTGGCTTTCTTCAACAATGAGATGATTGATGCCATTTCCAGTGATCTTGTGATGAAGAGAGCCATCCACACCCAGAGAGAGGATTGTGGGAACTGATTGTGAATCACAACATAACATTTTCACTCTTTTTGTTGTTGTTCACTTGCATTTTATTTTATTTCTCATTTTTTTTCCTTTGTGATATGATTTTTCTTGTGCAGCATGATAATTGTATAAATATGTATACATATATTGAATTTAACATACATAATTTTAAAGCTTTTTATCTTCAAAACATATGCATGAATGATTTTTCAACCTTGACCCTTGCATAGCCTTGTGTTTCAGATTTTCCCCTTCTCCACCCCCATCCCCTCCCCTAGATGGCAAGCAATCCAATTATTTGTAACATGTATAACATTTATTTTAACATGTATAACATATATTGAAATGCTTGCCATCTAAGGGAGGGGGAAGAAGGGGGTGAAAATTTGGAGCAAAAGGTTTTCTAAAGATCATTACTGAAAAATTATCCATGTATATGTTTTGAAAATAAAAAACTTTAATTTAAAAAAAGCATATTGAAGAAATCCTCTGATGGTAGTTTACTCCAGATCAGAGTTTTTAAACCAAGAATCTCTATACTTGATTTTTAATAAGTTGATAACTGCATTTTTAGTAAAATTGGTTTCCTTTGTAACCCTATGTATTTTTGCTTTTTTTAGGGACATAAGCTTCATCAGACTGCCAAAAGAAACCATGACATAAAAAGGTTGAAGTCCTGATCAAAGAGATACCTCAAATCCCATGAGAATCTCCACCAGAGGTCCTAAAACATATTCTAAAATTACCAATTGCTCTCCTCCAACATACACTCTCTTATATTCCCTTACTCTGCATATGCATCATTAATTAATTACCCTTTCCTTACCTTGCAACATAAATTACCCCAAGCCTAATGGGATTCCACCCACAGTCTGTTCTCTGAATATCTCATACTCCTCATTGTCCTAACCACCCAAGTAGGTTCTGGCTTCCAACCATACCTAAACCCTCAATTGCCCATATGAAGAGACCATCTCCACAATACTTAGGACCTGGGAGATAATTAAGCATTGCTCACAGCTGCGTGAACACTCCCCCAGGATTTTCAGCCTTTCTAGTAGCTGACAGAAAGGGCTTACAATGTCTCAGTGCCCCCCTGGCTAGAGGGATTTGCTGAGATTGTAATCATATTGGGCCAAGGTCTAGTGAGGGCTACAGCAAGACAGGATCCTCAAGGACACAACTCTGAGTGAACTAACTCCCCATCCTTGGGGAACTAGGAAGGGAGAAGCAGAGAAATTTAAACACAAATAAAAGTCAGGAATGTGGGCCAAGCTAGTACTAGGAGCCAGGCAGAAAGATCAGTGAGTTAGCTGTACGGGTGGGAGGAAAGGACAGAGAGAGGAGGATCAAAGCCAGAGATTTACAACAAAGTTCAAGAGTAGAGCCAGCCGGATACAATGTCCCAGCTTCATGCTGCAAGGGCTGGCAATCAGTCAATAGACAAGAAGTCAAACTAGACAAAGAAGGACCAGATGGACAGACACAGGAGAGTTTTGAGCTCAGCCGGCCATGCTTGTCCAAACCCCTTCAATTTAAGAGCTCCCTATGCTTACAACCCCTTCATGTTGGATTATGAGAAGCAAGAAGCAAGAAGTATGGAGGAGGAGGGTCAGTTGCCAGAATAAGAGAATGAAATACAAAGCAAATGGAGGCCCAAGGCAGGAAATGTGCCTGTGACCAGAGCACTTGGTTACCCGAGCAGCACCAAATAAAAGTGAAAAGAAGCAGAAAACAGACTCCAGTATAAGTCATAAGTCTGAGGAGGTCTGAGTTTGAGCAAAGAGTTCATGTGTGATTTGCCCTGCTCAGTGAGGTAAGTGTGATTTTGTCCTTTTAGCTGGTATTATTCTTGTCTTCCTTATTTATTGAAATAACCTTCAGCTGTGGACAACTTGTAATACGAGGATTTCCCTCCTAAGAAACCACTATATCTGAGCGTCAGCAGTCAGCACACAACTAAAATAATCTCTTCTGACCAATATCTAAAACCAGAAGAGACCTTAGAGATGATTCAGTTCTACCCTAATATCTTATAAATTAAAAACCAGGTCCTGACTTGTCCCTACAACACAGGTCCTCTGACCCCCAAAGCATCACTCTTTCCACTCTATTAATGCTTGATGTATTTGTTGGTATTGCCTATTAAACGGTGTGAAGAGAGTATATGCAATAAGATACTCTCAGTCCATTTAGTGTTGCTATGAGAATCATTGTCTTGCAGGTAGTTGTTTCTAAGTTGACATTGGAATTGGGTAGGGGAAAAGCTGTGGAAATTGATGGTGTGTCCAAGGAGGAGGAAAAAAAACTAATTTGGATTCAATAGAAGTCACAAAACTAAGTCCCCCTGGATTGATGACCAATGCAAAGGGAATAGAAAAGAAGGAGAATGGTAGAAGGGAAGAGACATGCTAGAGCTAGGACAGTGGGAAAAGGTTAGTTTCAGTATCACAAACAATTAGTGAAATTTACAAACATTTATACCTAAGTTCTGAAAATAATATAGTCAATTAGGAAATAGTGATAGAATGAATGCTTATGTATATTTATATATGTGTATATGCATATATATATATATATATCTTTACCTATATACATATATACTCACTCCTGTATACATACATGTATGTGTGTATATATATATATATATATATATATATATATATATATATATATATATTCATTTTTTGTGTGTCAATGACCTTGTTGAATGTTATGTTAGACTGGGTGGATTGTGAAAGCACAAGTATGACAATGGGGATTGTGTTCATGAGAGAGCAGACTAAAAGCACACATTCTTCTCCTAAGGGAAGCAATGAATAGTGAACTGTAATAAACATTCCTCTTTCTATGTTACTGAAATTCTGAGTCATATTTGTACAGAAGCCAAAAGAGAACCAGCAAGGCGGTTAACTGTTGTAATAAGGTTTAGCTTGCAGACCTCCTGGAGAGCATCTGTCACACCAGTTTACACAAAATTGCTGTTGTCCATCCTTTGTTTTTGAATAGGACCAGTAACATCATGGTGTTGGGATAAAATGGTGCATGAGTAATAATTTCTTCACTTGTGATTAAATCGGGATTTAAGGGAGGCAGAGTTGGACAAAGTCATCACCCTTAATCTGCTTTCCAAAGTCACTGAATTGCAGTGGCAGGACAAAATTCAGGATTTCTGGTGATGGCTGGGATGTGGTGGATGACCATGACATCTTTTATATCTAAGCTCTGAGCATTCCACAGTGCCTGCTTCAAGCCCTTGGAACTGCTAGAGTAGAACTGTTAGTACATGCCTGGCTTTCCCCTTCTTTCAAGTCTCTCTCTCTCTCTCTCTCTCTCTCTCTCTCTCTCTCTCTCTCTCTCTCTCTCTCTCTCTCTCTCTCTCTCTGTATATATATATATATACTTGAAATAAATATATGCATTCTCTCTGACATGATAAGTTTTATAGATATTATGAAAATATGTATCAGTATCCCTTTCAACATGGGGAATAGTCATAATGTTATAGTGTAAAGAGTGCTGGACTTGGATGCAGATCTAGGTTGAAATTATACCTTGGTCAAATTTATTATTGTGACCATGGACAAGTCAATCACTCATTTGTGACATTTTGTTTCCTCAACTGTAAATGCCTGTATTTTTTTTAACAGAATCACATGGGAAAATATAGAGAGAGTATTCTGCAAACATTAAAGTGGTACTAAAAATGCCCCACTTGGAAGTAGACTTTTATTTGAAGAACAGCAAGAAAGCTAATATCACTGAATTGCATAATAGGCAGGAGTTGGAGAGGGGGTGCAGTTGGTAATAAGAAGACAAGAAAGATAGGAATGGTCAATGAGAAGAATTTTGATCTTGAGGGTATGGGGAAGCCTTAACCAAAACCAATCTGATTCTCATCGGCCATCAGTAGTCTATGGCCAAGCTCCATTTGGTCATTGTTCGGGTCTTGATTGATTCAGATTGGATGTAAATACCAATCATTTCTGCCTTGGCCAGAATCCCTGATGGTCTTCCCCTCCCAGATTTTCATATATATATATATATATATGTATGTATGTATGTATGTATACATATGCATACAGATGTATGTGTGTGTGTATATATTTGGATTTGGATTAAGTGAAAGGGGACTCTTTGCTTCAATTGCTACTTAGTTTTAATCACTGAATGAATACAACCTCAGTTAAAATGAGACTTGTTGAAGATCTAAGCTTAAAAAGGTCAAAGTCTCCCATTTTATTCAGGGCCATTTCCAATCCTTTTGATCTATTATCTTGCCATCAAACCTAGAAGGCTTTGGTGAGGAAAGTGAGGTAGGTGACCTTGCACAGCCCTCTTATTTAAATTTAATTCACTTTCATGTCATGGCATCACTTCCTCATGTCATGGTCTTTGAGAATGGAGGATAAACAGCAACAAAAATAGCTATATAAATATTAATTATTCATAGGAAATTCAGGGGAAAAAGTTGAATGCTATGGTTAGGGTAAAATCAGAATTAAATTGAAAGTTTTATGATTTTCTGTTCCTTCTATTGCCTCATTGGTTGTCCAAAATAGGAACTTTTGGTTCTCTGAAAAAATTTCCTTTGAGAGAAAATGTGAAGAAAATACTCTCAAGAGAGAAGATTTGTGGACTATCAAACATTGATTAAGAAGGGATTCTAATGAACAGCAGGATGAATACAGAGAGGTTTGGAGAGACTTGCATGAACTGATACTGAGTGAAATGAGCAGAACCAGAAGATCACTATACACTTCAACAACAATGCTATATGAAGATATATTCT
This sequence comes from Sminthopsis crassicaudata, assembly GCF_048593235.1. Classification (NCBI taxonomy): domain Eukaryota; kingdom Metazoa; phylum Chordata; class Mammalia; order Dasyuromorphia; family Dasyuridae; genus Sminthopsis; species Sminthopsis crassicaudata. The sequence goes on along the minus strand of NC_133618.1, from coordinate 168,528,101 downwards.
GATGGAAGTGGATATCTTCAACATAAAGAAGATCCAACTCATTTCCAGTTGATCAATGATGGACAGAAACAACTACACCCAGAGAAGGAACACTGGGAATTGAATGTAAACTGTTTACACTACTGTCTTTCTACTCAGTTACTTATACCTTCAGAATCCAATTCTTACTGTGCAACAAGAAAATTGGATTTACACACATATATTGTATTTAATATGTATGGGATTGCCTGTCATTTAGGGGAGGGAGTAGAAGGAGGGAGGGGAAAATTTGGAAAAATGAATACAAGTGAAAATGTTGTTAAAAATACTCATGCATATGTACTGTCAAAAAATTATAATTATAAAATTAATAATAAAAATTTAAAAATAAAAACTGTCTATAAAAGGCAAACACATAGAAGAAAAAAAAAAAGAAGGGATTCTAGTGGATAAAACCTAAAGATAAAATAACACACAGTGTAGATAGAAAGAAAAAGAAAACCAATTTGCTTACAGAAGAGAGTTAATGAAAATTATTATTTTAGAGTCAAGGAAGAATTGAATTCAAATCTAGCTTTGTGTGTACGAGTCATTTAATTTCTGTCTGCCTCAGGAAAATAGGGATAATAATAATACCTACCTCCAAGGTTGTTGGGAGAATAAAATGGATAACTGTAAAAGTGCTTTACAAACCTTAAAAAATTATATGTATTGTAGATGTGGTTATTGTTGTTGTTATTATTATCAAATGTAATTAATCAAAATTTATTCACAAGTCCTTGATAAGAAAGACTGGGACTGGTTTACTGCCATATACTATATCAACTATGCAACTATGCTGAGTATTCTTATCTTTGAAAATAGGTTTTATATTTTCAGATAAATATTAAATTAAAGAATGCTAATTTATTATATATTCAATCTATAATATACTCTATTCATCAGAGTTTAGGCCATTCTCTAATATTTGCCATATATATATATATATATAAAATGAAAACCATTTGAAAAGATGAGAGAGAGAGAGAGAAGTAGAACGATACTTACACATATGTCTTCAAAAAGCACCATTTATATCTATTATGCAATATTGGGAGAAAATATAGGATATATTCTGACAATATGGTATAATTAAAAAGGTAGTATGGCAGAGTGGATAGAGTGCTAAGCTTAAGGTAAGATTTTTATTCAAATTTCACCTCTTGACATTAATTGACTTTATGACCAATTAGTCAATCAGTCAGTAAGCATTTTTTTAAGCACCTGGTATGTAGTGGATACTATGCTAAGTTGTTGTTTGACCTTCCTTCTCAAAAGACAACCAAGATATCAGGGAGGTGATGCTATAAAATTCAAGTGAATTGGAATTGAAGGAGGGATGGCCATGCTACATCACCAGCCTCATTTTTTCCTCCAGGGAACCCTGGGTAAGTCAAGAGGTAGAGATGATGTGGAAGAGCATTTTAAGGATGGGGACTACCAATAAAAATATCCAGAATTGAGAGAGGAAATTTTTGTTTATAGTACATCCAGAATGCCAATGTTGCCATATGGAAGAGTACCTGGCAGGGAATAAGGTATAAGAAGTGTGTGTAAGTGCTTTGAAAGTTTTTGAATGCCAAATAGAACATTTGATCCTGGAAGTGATAGGGAGCCATTGGAGTTTACTGGGTAGGGGAATAACATATTTGAATCCAAGCTTTAGGAAAATAACTGAATGGAAGATGGTTTGGTGGGGAGAATGTGATAAGATTGTGGTAGCTTTGCAAACCTTAGGAAGTTATCTGATTCAATTCAACAAACCTTTTAAGTGGCCTGGAATGAGTGTTCATATCCAAGAAGTCAATGATATAGCAATTATACTTTAAATAGAAGTGAGTCGATCTCTTTCCCCAGACAGCTGATTTCAGGTAAATTTATTTACTTGGATTCCTTTAGAAATTCTTTCAAAAATGATAAAATGGAAAGAAAATTGACTCTGAAGTCAAAAAGCTTGGGTTCAAAATATACCTTACTACCTGTGAGTTCTTGGAAGTTTCAAGCTCCTTTTGACTCATTTTCATTATCTGTAATTGAGGGAATTGGCTTCTGGGATCCCTTCTGACTATAAATCTATGATCCATGAACTATCTGAAATATTAGGTGCATTATTATTAAAATACTCCATTCCCAATTATTGCACTCCTTTACAGAGTTTGTGGAAATGTCTTTGTTTCTGGTTAAAGTCATGTTTTGAATTTTAAATCAACAAAATCTATCATTACAAAGCAAAAGAATAAATTGCCTTGTAATTCAGAGACAAATCACTATTACTCTTTCTTTTCTAATAAAGCTAGTATGTATTCATTTTCATCCAATAAAATTGCTGGGCAGAATGCTGGGAGCCAGATGGTGGCATTTGGGGGAGGTGGACAAAGTATACAGCAAATAATCTCTTTCTATTCCCTAAAATAAGTGTTGCTTTCATTGTATTTCCTATGACAATCTCCTGTCTATATTCTGCAATAAGATGGCTAAGTGCCATTCAACAGGGATTTAATTTTGATTCAGAAATTTTATGTTTTACAAGGTAGAATATGACTGAGTTTGAATTTACAGAATACTTATACTCTTTTTGGCCCCCAATCTGCCTCTGTGCCCATGTAGACCTGGTTTTTCCTCCCTGACCCTATGTTATATACACTGATTCTAAATACATGTGGTTGTCTTTAAGATGAATTGATCTCTATTACTATGCTTACATGCATGACGAAGAGAATTTTGATAACTTCCAGGATATTTAATTTGTTTGGCTATTCAACATTTCAGTTCAAACTTAACTGAAAGCCTATGACATTTTAAGCACTGTGCTATGTTCTGGGGAAACAAAAACAAGGTGATGTACCATCCCTACCCTGAAAGATGTTTCTAAAAGGCCACCTGTTGAAATGAATATATGTTACCTAAAGTGAAAAACATGTCAATCCATGCTATCCACTCTCCATGAGAGTAGATTAAGATCAGCTTTCTGTTACCTTAAAAAAAAAAAAAAGGAAAAAAGAGCTAATCTTTTAGAGCACAATAAGAACTGGATATCTGATAGCTAGATATTGACTGGGATAGGACAGGAAGGAGGAAAAAGGGAAATATTGCAGTTAGAGGCCTTAGGTAGCTTGAGTGCAAGAGGATGGAAAAGCTGAAGACAAATTTTCCAAATCTACTTTGGAAAACAAGGCTTACTAGAGTGAAATAAAACAATACTATAAGACAATATCAAAAAATTGCATGATGTAATGGAAAAACTATTGGATTGGACTCAGAAGGCCTGAATTTAGGTTTTTTCCATCATTTTCTTAGTTGTAAACTATAGACAAGCCTGCTGGATTATCCAAGCCTCAGTTTACTTATCTGGAGAAGGAAGTAATCATACCTATGGTATATTCTTCAAAGGGTAATTGTATGAGGTGACATGTTGTGTGTAGAGTGTTCTGTTAATGTTAAAGTAATATAAAAACTGTTAGATGCTATCGTTTCTAAGCACAGGCGTATAGATAATAGGGTGTAAAAGAAAGCTGAAAAGAAATTGTGATGGTGAGTCATATCAGAGAAACAGAATTCAAAGAATAGATGTTGCTTTTGATGCCCAAAATTTCTGATTTTAGGCTTACAACACTTAATATCTTAAAGTTGTCACTATTTTATGACATCACTACTCCAAATTATTTTAATAGGTAAAATGTTTAGCTATAAGAGAAAATAATGGACCTACAAAATTTGAGAGAAAAGCAAATGCAGGTTAAATCCTGGTATACCTAGAATATGCATAAGAAAAGTATTATATAGTATATATAAATCATGGGAATTTAGAGCTGTAAAGGAGTTGAGAGAACCCAGTTCCATGTTTTCATTTTGCAGATGATGAAACTGAATTCTAGGTGAGGAAAAAGATTTAGCCAAAGGGACAGAAGTGGTAAATAGATAGGACAGAATTTAACCTAGCTCCTCTGATTCCAATCTTATACTCTTCCTCCTACGCCTTTATATGTTTTAGGCAATTTTTTTTTCATAATCAAAGTTTCTAGTACAATGAGATAATTTAGTTGATCCATTGAATTTGATTTCAAAGTAATTTTAGATAAGGTTTGAGAAGGTTAACATCAGAATATGAGGCATTAGGAGGGTTTGAAAGAAGTGGAATAAATCATTCCTAATTTGGAGAGCTGTGCATTTTTTTCTAATTCAAGATACAGTGAGAGAAAGATAGAAGTATCTGAGAGGGTCCCTTAATTTCAATAACTGGGAATTTAGTTGGTGTGTAAACCTGACTTCAAATACAAAGGCTGTGTGACTCTGGGCAAGATGCTTAACCCCCAATTTACACACACACACACACACACACACACACACACACACACACACACATACACATATATATATATAACCCCTTTATAGTTTTAAATTCAGTAGAACTAGGATCAGTTAAAGATTTCAGTAAAGGTTCACTTGAAATATCTAGAAATATTTAGCCTAAAGATTTAAGGCAGATAAATACCTTTTCTTAAATATTTAAAAGGTTCTTAGTTTAAAAAAATAAAGTAGGGTAAAGATAGCATAGGAGTATAGCTCTAGAGCTAGATGACATATCAGGTAATGGTGGTTAGGTGACTTTCCTAAAATCATTCAGGTAAGAACTAGCACAGTCAAGTTTTGAACTCTGATCCTGTAATGTCCAATAACATACTACAGGCTAGAATGGCCAAACTTGGAGTCAGGAGACCAGTGTTTGAGTCCAAATTCAAACACTTACTTGTTATGTGTTCCTGGGCAAGTCATTTTAACCTCTTAGGGTTTCCATTTGTTCATCTCTAAAACATATAGCATATACCTTTCAGGTGACAGTTTGTGAGCTGTTGTTGTCCTGTTTGGCCTGAAACAAAAGAATTAGGCGCAATGTACTGAAACTTCAGGGAGGCAGACTTTAGTTACTAGGAACAATTTTTGGACCTGTCCAAATGTAATGAGTTTGTCTTTAAAAGGGTATGAGTTTCCTCTGACTGGAGCTCTTCAAGTACAGGCTGTTCACGTGCCAGTGATATCATAGATGGGTTACATGCTTTGGGTTGGAGTTGAACCAGATAAACCATATTCTGCAATTCAGTGATTCCATGAGGGGAAAATGGAGATAATATTTGAAATGCCTACTTGGCAGTGTTTTTGTAGTACTCATCAGATAATTTATGATTAAGTGCTCTATAATTATAAAGAACCATGTACACATGACAAATAATTATTATTGCTCAGAGCTAGCACTGTATGAGAGACAGTGAACAGTTTAGCCCTGCTCATTGTGGTAATTTTTCTTTATCTTTTAAAATGTGAATACCTCTCCCAGTAATCAGTAGTCTAGGCCCATGATCTCAATTTTTTTTAACTATATACCTTTATCAGAAAAAAAAAATTGAATATAAACCTTTAACATGTTCATAAATACTTATTTCCAGATTAAATGTATATGTCACTGTAGTAATAATTATGTACATTATTAAGCTTACACAAAATAGAAATTAATAAAGGATGAGTTCAAGAAAAGGTAATATTTGGGAATCCACTGAAATCTGAGTGAGCTAAGTCAGACCTTCATATGAGGAAAATCACTGACAATTGTTTGAAGATTAAATTAGATAATAGAGACTCAAAGCAAGACAACCAATTAGGAAGCTTCTGTAAAGGGCAAGGTGAGAGGTGATGAAAGTCTGAATTAGAATGCTGGTTGAATAAAGGAGGGGAACAGATTGGAGACATGAGGATATAGAATTGTAAAGATTTAGTAGCTGTGAGACAAATGACATCAAGGTTGTGATTCTGACTGTGGAAAAAATGTGGTGTACTCTGAAATAATAGGGAAGTTTAGAAAAGGATGTTTGGGAGAAATGATACTATAATGAAATCTATGGTCTGCCACAATCTTATCTGTTCCTGCTCATTCTGCAAAACTCTCTGTCTTAACAAAAACCAAAAATAGGAAAGTCAGGACTTTCCATCTATCTTGCAGATGAACTTTCTCATATGGGTTGTTTCACTTATTTGAATATAAATTCCCTGAAAGTCGGGGACTGTCTTGCTTTTCTGTTAATATACTTAGCACCTTATGTACATAATGTACACAATGCATGATGGCTAATAAATGCTTTTTTCATTCATTCACTCATTCATCTTGCACCATTCTCTTTTACACATTAAATTTCTTGTGAAACTGAACTTCTCACCATCTTCTTTTCTTATCCTGTTCTTTCCCATTTCTTATATTTATTCAAATTCCTTCCTATATTTGGAATGAACTCTCTTTTTTCTTTTGCCCCTAAAATATACATATCTATACCTATTGACATCCCTTCTTTCAAGGCTCAAATTGGGCATCACCTGTCCTATAAAATTCTCCTTTGTTCCTAACTCCCATGTCCCCATTTGAAATGATATCTTCCTCTTTGATTCTTTCTTGAACTTCGTCTGGATCTCTTTTTTGCATGGATCACATTACCTAGTAGTTATTTGTCTATATGGCTTATCTCCTTTATCACTTTTGGTAGTAATTTACTTTTGGTATATCACTTTTGGTAGTATTTATATAACATTTCCTTCACAATAACACAAATAGTAATTTCCATCCAATAAAAGGAGAATATTATATAATGAGAGGCAATATACTAAGAAAACAAAACACTAGACTCATTGCCAGAATAGACCTTTGTTAAAAATCTCATTTTTGCTGCTTGTTAGTTGTGTGACCTCTAGCAGGTACCTTAACATTGATGACTCTCGTTTGTAAAAATGGAAATAATTGGGGCAGTTAGTTGGTGTAGTGGATAGAGCAGTGTAGTGGATAGAGCACCAGCCTTGAGTCAGGAGGACCCAAGTTCAAATTTGGCTTAAGCTACTTAACATTTCCTGGCTGTGTGACTCTGTTCAAGTTGCTTAACCCCAATTGCCTGAGCAGAAAAAAACCATGGAAATAATACTTTACAATAACTAAATCATCAGGTTGTTGTAAGGAAAATAGTTTGTAAACCTTCAAATATATATATATATATATGTATATATATATATATACATATATGAATTGATATAATAAAAATATTATTCCCATTTTGCAGATGAAGAACAGAAGGCTAAGTTATATTATTTGTTCATAGCCACATAAACAAGTAAAAGAAATGAGACTAATATAAGGCTTCTTTATATTACATGATTTTTCCTCTCGTAGATTATGAGATACTTGAAAATAGAGACAACTTTATTTCATTTTTGTTTTCCCAGTACCTATTGTAATATCTTGCCCATCCTATGTATGTCTGAATTGAGTTAAAGAACTTGAACTTTCCTTCCCATATAGAGATGTTCTTTCAGGATGTCTGTGAGTTATATCAATGGAACAAAATACAAAGATTTAACATAATACTTGTTCCAAACTAGAAAATTCCATTTTAAAAACTCACAAAAATAGATTACTAATAACTAAATCAAAAAGATTCTAAAATAAAATCACTTTTCTCTAATAGTTTTTATTTTAAAATGATTTTAATTGTCAACATAACAAAAAAACAAAAACAAAAAACATAAAAAAACTTGTCAATTATACAGTAATTTTTTGTGTATTCAAATTATTACTTTTGTTCTGGAAAACAGAAAATTATACGATAGCTTATAAATGACATGTTCAATTTTACAGACTGAGAAAGCTTGAAAAGCTAAAAGTCCCTATATAACACAGGGACTTGGATTTAATGGCATCAAATGACATATATTTTGATTCATTCAACCAGATTTGCAGAAATTAATCATTGAGGGTCAGCACCTTCCATACTTGACGGTGAATCAAAAAGAATGGGACTATTTTTTTGTGCCATAGTACTATTCATCAGTAATCATTGGTTCTTGGGATTTGGAATTTCCTGCTAATTTTTATGAAATGAAACATGTTATGAGGTCAAATGATTTCCGAAAGTTTTGTGTAGCAAGTTTGTTCTGACTTACTACCTTAGAGCTAAGTTGATTACATTTGCCAGTCAGAGTTCCAAAGTACTCTTAAGGGTTAGAAGCTGTCTCTTCTCTACTGCTTTTGGTTTGAACCACCACTGGTGGTATTCTGTACCTGGCCTTCAATCTGTTAGCTTCCAGTAACTGATTAGCACTCCAGTTCCATTAACCATTTAACATCAATTAGCTTTTGTAAAAGGAATTTATTTTTAAATTTAGTAAAGTAAAAACATCTTCCCCCAGTGAATGTAAATTGTTAGCACTACTGTCTATCTACCCAGGTTACTTATACCTTCGGAATCTAATACTTAATGTGCAACAAGAAAATGGTATTTACACACATATATTGTATCTAGGTTTTACTGTAACACATGTAAAATGTATAGGATTGCCTGTCATCGGGGGGGAGGGAATGGAGGGAGGGGGGGATAATTTGGAAAAATGAATACAAGGGATAATATTATAAAAAAATTACTCATGCATATATACTGTGAAAAAAAATTAAAAACAAAAAACAAAAAACAAAAAAACATCTTCCCCCTTCCCAAAGTTTGGCATATAATCTCCTCTGGTCTCTGGGGAGATTAAACTAAAATTTAGTTCAGTTCTTGCATGATTGTGATTTTACCAAATTCATATCAAGATCCTTTGTGCATCAAGGCTGCAAAATCCAGATACTGAGATGCTAGAATGCCAGCCAGTGCCTTACTCTTCTGATCTGTCAGAACTCAGAAGTTCATTATATCCATTCTTCACCTAAAACTTAAAAGAATAAGTGCAGAAGTCAAGGAAATTTTATGAGATTCCAAGTCACCTTCAGTGTAGAGAGTCTAAAGCATCTCTCCTTACAGCATTGTCACTCACTAAATGCTTTCTGCAAAGGTGTCAAATCAAAAACATAGCAGCAAAGAGAGAAAAAAAAAGTATCTGAGGTTTTAATCCCTAGTGCTTTTTGAAAGCATTTAAAGTTCCAGATATGCAACAAATAGGGAAAGCATCTCTAACTATCATTAGCAGACTGGAATCAGTTATCGAATTGAAAGTATACTCAAGTCTCTTTAAGATGTATTTCATTTCTCTCTAAAGCAGGCTCCTCCCTAAAGCAGGTTCCTCCTCATGGATAATAGCATCAGAGGAATTCTGCACATTTGTCAGATTCTTTTACATTTTCAAAATAGACTGAATTTCTAGTACTATTCTTCTACTATTTTTTTTCCTGAGGTAATTGGGGTTAAGTGACTTGCCCAGGGCACAAAGCTAGGAAGTGTCTGACGCTAGAATTGAACTCAGGTCCTCCTGACTTCAGGGCTGGTACTCTATCCACTACAACACCTAGCTGTTCCTCTCTTCTATTTAAAAAAAATACTTCCAAGTTCCATTGGGAAAAATATTGCTGAAATTAATGTTCTGGATCTAGAGTTAGGAAAGTAAGATTTGACTTCTTTCTCCCACAACTGAAAGTTGTATGGTTATAAAACTTTACTTCTCAGGCTCAATTTCCATGTCAGTAGAATAGAGATAATAATAAAAAAATACTTTTAACTCTAGAGAGATACACTGGGGCTCCACTGCTCTAAATAAGTGCTTCATGCAACTCACTCTATTTATGTGGCCTCTAGTAAGTTTAAGTTCAAAGATATTACACATGGGGAGGACGAGCCATATGAAACCCACAATAGCTCTAAGTATTACCCAAACAAGATTAAAATATAATTGGGAAATTTTTAGTAAAATAAAAATATAATAAGGTATAAATGATATTAATATGTAGTTTTCTAGGTCAATATGCAGCTTGCAGAGATTCTTATAGTTTCTGTTTGTTTGATGTCACTACTTTACTTTATGATCCAGAATCCAGACATATACCCTATTGCAGTTCTAAAACCATAATCAAGTTAATATTATCATCACTACTGAGAAAAGCATGTCAAAGCATTCCTCTCTATGATTCCACTCATTATCTTATAATTTCCCAGAACAAAATATCTATCCTTCCCTGGACACTCTCATATATGTGCCTCTATAGTTTTGTTTTTGTATTCACAATACTTAGCAAGGTGCTTGACACAAATAGTAAGCACTAATGCTTTTTTTCATTCATTCATATTTAGTACCTAATTTACAAAATTATTGTGAGAAAAGTACTATGTAAATCTTAAAGTGCTAAGGGAGTTATTTTTAAAGAAGCTGGACTAATGCTAAATCTCATGATCCTATTTACTGTATCTGTTTTACACTCTTGTAGTTGATGAAAAATAATTAACTTTTCTAGTTATTTTTTTTCTTTTTTCCAATACCTCAAATTCTGGTTGTGTGACTAGTGGGTGCATCAATCAAAATTTATTAATTACCTACTATATGTCAGACCCTGGGCAGCATCTCACAGATAACAGCTATCAGATGTCCTTTAGAAGGGATAAAAATATCTTAGTGGGTGATTTGATATAATTTGTATTCTTTCTATTTCCTTTGCCAGAATGAATGCCTGACTAATATGTCTTTCTATTTACTTGCTTCCCTCTATTGTATGTGATTGAGTTATGAGAGGAACAGAGTGGGCAGAGCAAAGCCAGAGAGGAAAACTCCCAGCTACAGAACCCTTTGCATCACTGAGTTGGGTGGAGTCAATAGTTGGGCCAGCGGGAGTTAGAGGTTTCCATGACTCCCTTTGTCCTTGTTCCCCCAGGACTAGAAGGTAAACTCTGGTAGGCAAGCATTCATGTGACTCCCTCCTCTAAATTCATTTCTCTTCTGTTAGAATGTTTTCTCCAGCTGTGACATTTGGCTTTTCCTTCCTTGTGGAGACTTAAATAGAAGTAACCCCTTTAAAAGGGCAAACATCATAACATATGCAGGTGTTGTTTTCTGAGTCTATTTTTTTGTCATCTTCTCACGTTGGCACTAAATACTAGGTGGCAATTACGAACTCTTTGAATGGCAATTTATTCTTTTAGGGTTATAATCTAAGAGCAAATAATTCAGTATGCCTGTGTAAAAGAAAGAAATGGATTGACTATAGTATTCTAAGGCTCCAAGGATGCCAAATAAGTAATCTCAGAGCAAGAATTATGCCTATTTTATGTTCTTAAAACATAGCTTAGTCATATGCCTTATTGATAAAATGAAATGCATTTTACTTTGATGGCTGCTTTTAAGAATATATTAAATTTCCAGCATGTTTTAAAGAGCTATTGGTTTCAAATGTGCAGAAAAAAAATTGATGCAGGTCACTGATTCCATGATATTTGAAGTGCGCCTTTAAAGAAAAATAAAGACCCTTCATGGACTCACTAAACTGGAATTCAGAATATAGAAAGGAAGGTTTGAATATTTATATGGTTAAAAAAAAACGTTTGATGAAGAATGTGTTTACACCTAGTAGAGAAGATGTACTTTTTTTTCAAGAGTTCATTTTTCAGGAAATGAAGTAACTATAACAGCAGGGATCAGCAAAATACTGATTTTTGTTGTGCTGTTGTTATTGCTGCTGGTTACACGAGAAAATTTGACTAATGCATCTCATTTTTGGTACAAATGTTTATGTTTTTGAAGTGTAGTCCTTAATTTCTACTGCAATTTTCCTTGGCATGGAAATAGTCTTTTATTCCCAAAGATATTACCAGCAGAGCATTCATTCTAGGAGGTACAATCAAGCTGGAAAAACTTTGAGCACCTACTCAAGGTGTTTTGCTTTTTCTATTATCAATTGTAATGGTAGTTGGCCAATGGAAGCATTTCCAAAGCATTTGCATTGTGCTTTGTCCCAATTACATAAGTAAAACTAATACTATTTTCTATTATTATTTTTAGTCAATTTTTAGTCAGTCAACAAACATTATCAAGTGCTTACTATGTACCAGGAGTTTGCAGTCTAATGGGGGAAGATAACAAAAGGAAGGGAGTTGTGGAGAGAGGTTATTGTTGTTTTTGTTTGTTCATATCAGAGAGGGGATGCCATGACATGCAAGTGAATCGTATTTTAGTGAGGTAGAACTGTGCAAGGTCACCTGCCTCAATTTTCCCTCTACAGCCATTTGGGTCCAGTGACCAGACATAGATCAAGAGGACTAGAGATAGTCCTGGAGGCAGTGGGAGACCTTGACCTTTTTACCCTAAATTCTTTAACAGGCTTCAATTTGATTGAGGCAACCAATCATTCACTGATCAAGACTATGTAAAAAATAAATGAAGCAAAAATTGGCCTTTTTTACATGATCAGAATAAGTGAATAAATAGGACAAAAAAAAAAAAAAAAAGGAATCCATGTGAGAGTGGAAGCCCCTCACCATTTCTGACCAAAAGAACAATTGCTATTTACATTTCACTCGGAGGCAATCAGGTCAATTCAAAGACCAAGTGAGCTGGTGAGAAATAAATTGATGTCTGGTCTGAACACCCTCCAAAAATGGAAATTCTGAGAGCAGCCATCCAATCAAAGGGAAAGGCTGCAAGGGCAGAAGGCACCTTTGAGGTGTGAATTCTATGGCTGAAGTTGTCTTGCTGTAAGAGATTAGAATTATGGATTCATTCTAGTCCTTTTTTGGAGAAAATATGTTATACTGAGGAAAAGCATTGTCTGAAGCCAGAGGATCCCACTTTTATCATAAACTTTTCAACTTACCTGTCTGCCTTTGGGTAGATACTTTATATCAGCTTTCCTCATCTATAAAGTGAGGGGGAATTGGACTAAATAGCCTCTAAAGTACCTTTCAATTTTAAATCTATGATTCTATAATTTTTTTAGGGTATGGATAATTGCATTTAGGATTTTTAAAGATAATGCAGTCATCTAGTGAACTGTTCATTAATAGATTCATTTAGTCCCACACCAAATTGTGGTTCCAGTTGTAGACACAGTAATCAGAAAGGTTTAATGTCTTATTCAGGAAAGTTTTGAAAAGAATCACACCATTTCTAAGTGGTAGGGTCATTTCATGTTACTGTGACTTTTGATAACTTATATTTAACATTATAATGATTTGTGATTTGGGTAGTAAGGATGCTCCCCTCACTGCTGTAAACTGTGATTCCTTTCTGCCTTCCCTGTGCCTTTGCATAAACTATCTCCATAAGCAAAATTTATTTCCTTTTCACCCTATATCACCTAGAATCCCTAACTTTCTTCAAAGCCTACCTCCTACCTTATATAGTCTTCAAATCACCCACTCCTCTATAAAGCTTTTCCTGAGCCACTATCACTTCTCCCCACCTCCCTATCCCCCCCCCAAAAAAGAAAAAAAATCCTTTGTGTTTGCTTGCTATTAGTTTTGAACTCACCTATACAAATGTATATTGTTTGCCCTGCTAGAAGGTAAACTATGGATATGAATTTCATTTTTTGCTTTGTATTTGCTGCCTGGCACATATTTAGAGTCTGTACATATTTAGAGTCTAACAAGAATTTGATTAGTTAATTGAAATATCTTAGTTGAAAGTTTCTAGGAGCTGTTTTGTAATACAAAAATCATTCTATCACTAATCTGATGATATCCTCTTTTGGACTTAGCTGGATTGTTCTTCAGATGAAAGACACATGTTCGGTCACTGCCCTATACTCAAATCATTTGTAATTCAGTATGGGTAAGATCTTCCAGTTCTTTCCTTGATATTGCCTTCAAGAATCTAGAGCCATTTCTGTGACATTATAATCTAGATATAAGAGAAGGAATTTGTAGAGTCAGATTCAGTAGGAGTTTTCTGGATGACTGGTATTTTGCGCTGCATAAAATGTTTTCTCTCTTTGTTCACTCTATCCTAGCCCTAAATATTTGGAAGAAAAGAAACAACATTAGTGTATAAAAGTCATCTAAATTCGGGAAAAAAGTAAGAGGATAAGAAGATAAAGCAAGGATTTTTAGAGGAAACTCTACTCATATCAGAACTGGGTTAAAGAGAGAAGGAAATAAAAGTCTTCTAAATTTATAACTAAATAATAGTGTGAGGGAATAGGGATAAGGAGTTATGTAGATTAATGAATATGGGGTAAAGAAGGAATAACAAATATATTTGGAAGGCTATAAATGTCTCCTAATTTCAAAAAGAAGCAAGAGGGTAAGCAGAAAAGATTGGAGAGTGAGGATAAGAAAGGGATCCTTGGAAGGAGAGTAGGTTAAGTAATAGGAAGGCAAGGTAGTAAGTAGAAATAAACCAGAAGAGTTAGGAGGGATAGAAAATAAGAAATAAATACAAACATAAAATACAGATCAAGAGTAGAATTTATTATGTCAAAAAAAGCAGAGGTAGTAATCATGATCTCAAAGTTAAAGCTAAAATGTATTTAATCAAAAAAAGAAAAATATGACAATGTCAGACATATTAAATAATATTGTTTTACATTATTTAAAATAACTAGAAAGTACATAAAGTTGTAATACTCTGTGGTATAGAAAATGATGAGATGGTGTACTTATGAAGGTAGACCTTATCCATCTTCAGAGAAAGCAAACAAACAATCATAGTACAGTCTTTCATAGATGAATATGAATATATATGTTTATATATGTGTATGCTTATATATATATATATATATATATGTATGTATCTCTATCTTTTCTTAATTATAGCCTGGGAGGGGGGAAGAAAATGGAAAAAAAATAAAGTAAAAAGTAAATAGCAGAGAACAAAAGAATGCCTACAAAGAAGCAAAGAAAAAATGAACAGCTCTGAACACAGTATATAGTATTTATTATATAACCTATCTTGAAATGGAAATTTATTGCATAATATTTTGAATCCTATCTTATGTTCTGCTGTGTACATGGCAATTTTTTTCCTTTTATATTTTGTATTTAAGTTTAAAATAAAGAGACAAAAAGAGAAACAAAAAGAAAAGAAAAAAGAAGACGCTAATTATCCTTTACTAGAAAGGTTTTCCATGAAGGCAAATGTTAGGCATTGGTAGAATATGCTAAGTATCTCTGTAAACTAAAAAAACAAAACAAAACCAGAGAGGGCATATTAATTTAAAATACATGTTACAACTAGAACATCATTAACATTAATCATAATGATGATATTACATATCTATATTGGGGATCTATACTGATAAAGATATAATGGAACCTATCCATTATGGAGTGATCATACTTGCCCTGTAGGGTATCAAAATAACTAGGGTTTTGTTTGTGTTGAAGCTTTTAATAGTTTATTGAGTGACTAACAGGCTATCAGTTGTTTCAGGAGCATGTTTCTGGAAAAATAAAAACAAAAACAAAAACAAAAAACTGAAAAGTTGTTTTTCATGAGGAGAAATTAGATACTTCAGGAAAATAATTGGGTTACTTTACAGAAGCCATATTCAGATAAAAATTCATCTACCACATACTTGGCATACCAAATTTTCCTTGAAAAACCTTTAATGGGGGAGGGGTCTCTCTACCTTCTGAGGCAACCCATTCAATAGGACCGAACTCCCTATACTAATGAAACCACTTGTCCTATTTGAAAAAAAAAAAACAGTGATGTGTCTTTCTCTGTAAAATAAAAATTAATTCTTCATTTATTGTTTATTCTATGTCAACCTCTGTTATGGTTTAAATAATGCATGGAGCCTTGTCTTCTTTTTTTAAATGTAGTTTTCAAATTAATATCTGTGACTTTTTAGATAATTTCCCATTACTTGCTCCTCTCCTTTTCTTCCCTTCTTCCCTTTCTTGTAATTAAGAACAATTTGAACAAAACCCAACAGACCAAAGAACTAACATACAGCATGTGTGATCTTTGAAACCTATACTCTTTACAAGTCAATTCCTGTATTTTAAAATGAAGTTGGTGAAGCTCTCAGAGCAGTCCTTAACACAATACCTATTAAAGCAGGGATCCTCAAACTACACCCCGAGGGCCAGATGCGGTCCGCAGAGGACGTTTATGCAGCCCACAGGGTTATGACAAATGGGCTGAGGGGCGGAGACAGAGTGTGAGCTTTTGTTTTTACTGGCCCTCCAGCAGTCTGAGGGACAGTGAACTGGACCCTTTTTAAAAAGTTTGAGGACCATTGTAAGATTGTGTAGTAAAACTAGTCTGCTGTTGCTCAGGCTTTTTTTGATGCAACCTTAAAGGGCCCCAGCTCTTGACGATCCATTATGAACTTCTATAGAAACTTGCTTCAGGGCTTCCCAACAATACCTTGCACATAGTATCCACTTACAGAAGGGAACTTAACGTCTCTCACATCTCTTTACCTTTTCATTCCTATAATTCAGGGTTTTATTTCTCCAGTTTCTCCTTGTGGACCTTTACCGAAGGGGGAAGCCACCCTGCCCCTCCAAACAATCTATTCCATTTATGAACAGCTCTCACTGTAAAAAGTTTTATTTTTTAATCTGACAGCAAGCCAAAATCTGTCTCTCTGCAGTTCCCTCACTTTATTCTCGAGCTTTCTCCTTTTGCAGAGAAAATTGTCGGGATCTAAGACAAGAGAAGTCACCGAAGAGCCCGCCCTAACTACGGGCAGATGTTTGTTGTTGCTGTTACTATGGCTGCGCCCTTAGTCCCTCTGCAGTCCTGAACACATCCACCTCCCTTTATCTCTCCGGGCCTCGGTTTCCTCCGCGGTAAAATAAGAGCAGAGGCGCCTCCGGCGCCCTCCGGACTCGGAATCTGGCAATCTCATCTTAGGCGTCTTTGTACCCCCAGGACCTAACACAAAGGCCGTGCAGCAGGCATCGCTCCGTGACTGTCCGTGGCAGGAAGGGCGGATGAATGAACAACGGGCCTGGGGGCTGCCGATGCTCTGCCCACTGTTCCCTTCCTCCGCTGCTCTGTCTCAGCTCCCTCGGGACCACGCTCTCTCCGGGCGCAGCCGCACCTCCCTCTGCTCTCCCTCACTCTGCGCCCCTGCCCCGATCTAGGACCGGAGGAAACCCAACAAAGGCAGGCAGAGGGTGACGGCCCCGCCAGGACTGCGCACGCTCCGCGTCTCCTCTCCCCGGGAAGCTCGGGTGGTGGAGCCGCCTCGGCCGCGCGCCTCGCCTAGCCCCGCGCCCTCGCCGGAGCGTGCTCTGCGTGCGGGTGCCCGCGGACCCCCGCTGGGCGCTTTCTCCTTAACTGCCCCGGCCCTCTCTCCGAGATTGTCCTCGGACGCGACGTACGGTGAGTAACGCCGAGTGGGCCCCGGCGTGGACAGCCGCGAGGGGGGCGGGGCAGAGGGGAGGCGTTCCTCGCGAGTGGGACGGGCGGGGCGTGCCACGCGCGCCCTCTCAGGCTGTTGAGGACCTGATGCCGTGGAGTGCGAGCCCGGGCTAGGAGAGCAAGAGCGGCAGTGGAGGCAGGGGCGGGGGTGCCCGAGCATCTCCGGAGGCTTTGGCGGAGGAGGGAGGAAAGGGAAGAGGTCCTGCCGAACACGGGTGGGAAGCGGGGGCAGCTAGGGTGCGGGTCCTGCAGGAGACGATCCTCAAGGGACGGCCTCCGGGGGGGTTGGCCCCCACTTTCCCTTCCGTACCTTGAGAGCCGGAGCAAACTTTGCTTTGAGTGAGGTAGAACTCGGTGCCAGAGGGGCCCAGATCTGTCTTCCCCGTGCACAGGGAGACAGCCACAGCATAAGTTCCCCGCTCGTTGTGGGGGGAGGGTGTCCCGGGACTTTGGGAGAGGGAGCTTGCTCCATGCTTAGGAGCTGCGGAGCAGAGCTGCTTAATGATCCCGTTCTCGAGTAGGGCCTGGATACTCCATCCTGTCTCCCGGGCCTGGAATGCCCTCCCTCCTCCAGCCTCCGGGCTCCAAGTTCCCCCTAACGTCCCGAGCCTTTCCCGATCTCTCCCGATGCCGGGGCCTCTTCTCTGTTGATTATCTCCAGTATTTATGTAGCTGTGCATACACATATGCATCTTTGTTTCTAGATACATGTATACATTTGTATAGATGCACAGATGTACTTGTGTGCTATGCACAGCATCTACGTGGCTATACCTATGCACGCATATTTGTATGTGAATATATGCCTTTGTCATTAGTTGACATTATGACCTCTTGGCAAAGATTCGGAAGTGGTTTGTCAATTTCTTCTGCTCACAGATTAAGAATGGCGGCAAATAGGGTTGAATGACTTGTCCAGAGTCACACAGTAAGTATCTGAGTGCAGACTTGAATTCAGGACCAGTACTCTATCCACTGTACCACCAGCCACCAAACACACCCATCTGTATATGCACATATATGCATGCTACATACATATCTGTATTCATACATATGAGGCAGCTAAGTAGCTCAGTGGATAGAACTCTGGCCCTGGGATCAGGAAGAATTGAGATCAAATTTGCCCTCAGTTACTGGTTGTGTGACACTGGGTAAAGCCATGTAACATGTTTGCCTTAATTCACTGGAGAAAGAAATGGCAAATCACTCCTATATCTTTGCTAAGAAAACCACATGGATGGTATGGATGTGCTGCAGTTCATGGGGATCACCAAGAGTCGGAATGACTGAATGACTCCATATGTGCATGTGTATATTTGTATGTGTGTATATGCACGAGTATGTATAGATGCTCGAGGTGTAAGGGGTAGTTAGGTGCTGTAGTGATAGAGTTCTGGGCCTCAAGTTAGGAAGACTCATCTTCATTAATTCAAATTCAGCCTTAAACATTGCCTTTGTGATCACTTTTGCATCTTCCCTCCTTTGTTATAGTCTCAGAGAATAAGGTGTTTTTTAATTTTGCTAATGTTATTTCCTAGGAGATTGTCAATCCCTTTCTTGGATTTTCCACATCTCCTTATCCTCTGGTGCCTTTTCTGATGCTTATAAGCATGACCAGATACCCACCTTCTCAAGTTATAATCATATACCTTTCTCCTCCCTTTCCCAGGGTAATTACTTTATGCCAGGCACTGTTCTCTATCCTAAGGATACAGGTGCAAAACAGATGGTTTTATCTAAAAGGACTCCACTTGAATAGGGGAAAGTGGGACACTATTGGGGAATGGTTGTTGTGCACTGGTGTTTTGGCTTATACATGGTCATAGTGAGTAAAGACATAGAGCAACTGTTTGGCATACCCTTTGTAGAGGCAATGGTTGAATTGATTTGATTTCTTTCCCCAGACTAAAAAGTGTATGGGTATATGCAAGAAATTGCATTAGAATAGCTAGAAAACTGGATAAGACAGGCTTTCCCTTATTGGTGAGGAAAGTACAATTTTACAATGGGAACTCCAAATTGGAATAGCTGAGTTCCTCTATAACAGTGGTCCTCAAACTTTTTAAATAGGGACCAGTTCCCTGTCCCTCAGACTGTGGGAGGGCCGGACTATAGTAAAAACAAAAGCTCACACTCTGTCTCCGCCCCCAGCCCATTTGCCATAACCCAGCTAGCCACACAAATGTCCTCAGCCCTTGCATCTGTCCGGCGGGCTTTAGTATGAGAACCCCTGCTCTAGAGCATGGAGATCCCCTTTACAAGGAGAGTGGAGTGGAGTGCAGGAGAGTGACCTGGCCAGAATGTGTATCAATTGCCTCCATGGTTTCAAATCTTACTTCTCTATGCAGATGACTCTCAAATCTCTATCTCCATCCCTTCTCTCTTCTCTTGATCCCTAATTCTATACAATCCCATCTACTTACTTGTCCACCTACATGGTCCATAAATATTTCAAACTTATTATACACAAAGTAATGCAATTTTTCTTTGTCCATCTCAAGCAGTGGTCTTATGCCTAGTTTGGTCTTTTCCCAGTACAATTAGTTGAACAGGACCTATGATTCCATTGATAAAGGGAACTCTTTTTTTTTTTTTCCCCCAATTCTATAAAAGATTCATATCTTATCTGCAACTTAAGAGTCTCCAGAATGCTTTATTCTACCCAGATCTTCTGGATAAAGAATTCTCCAGTAACTTGTTTTTTTTTTTTTTTTTTTTTTTCCATATATATTAACACAGCTTCTTTGTTTGGAGATCTTGTTAGCTATTCTTTTCCACGAATCAACTTGTGTGCATGTGTGTGCATGTGTGTGTGTATTTATAAAATATGAACATGAGATTTAAATACTGCTTGTAATGTAGTTTTAGAACTGAAAGCATCAACATCTTTTTCTTCCTACTTTTTTCATTTTTATATTATTTATCTTTTTCTTCAAAATTAAATTATTCCATAAAATGTTTCCTTAGTAATTTATTGCAGCGTAATTTGGATAGTATTGTACTTTATTGGTCTTGTATGGCCCAGGCATGAAAAATGAATTGTTAGGTCTTATTTATTACACAATGATTTTATAGTTGTATTTAGTGAGTCTTAATTGTGTCTTAGGTTAAACTTGGTTTATCCAAAGTTTGACAAACCATTCATATTCTTGTGGAAAAACTGAAAGGTTATTGCTGAAAGGTTATAGACTATAGATATTTACCATATTAGAAATTTAAAAAAAAACACCTAATTTTCAATTTGTAGACCCTCTGAAAGGGACTTTCAGGATTCTCTGGGCTCCACTTTGAGAACCACTGGATTGTTCCAATTAGATATATTATGAATTGGGGAAATGCTGCTGGACCCAAAAAATAGACCTTAATGGATTAATATTGGTCTCACAAGAATTTATTAAGCTCCTCTTTTGTGCAGGGCATTATGTTCAGGACCAATAGTCCACATACTAAAATGCAAACAAAAATCCCATCCCCTAAGGAACTGACATTCTACTGGAAGGATATGACATTTTAATAGATAAAAATAATAAATTTTGAGGACAGAAACAGTAATAGCTGGTACATCAGGTAAGATTTCCTATAGGAGTTGTCATTTGAATTAAGCCTTAAAAGAAATTGGGGATTCCAAGAGGTGGGGGTGAAAAAGGAGTGCCTGACAGACATTTGAGAGGGGCTGGGCAAAGAAGTTACAGGAATTGTGAAACCAAATTTGTTGAATTCAGAGATCAGCAAATGGTCAGGTTTGACTGGTGTGCCCAATGGAGGATAGACCGGAGAGGAAATCTGGAGTTAAAGTATGAAGGTGTTCAACTGCTAAGAAGATTTGCATTTTATTCTTGAGGTTGTGGGAAATGGATGGAGAACAAATATTTAATAAGCTTCTCCTGTGTGCCAGGCATTGCACTAAGCCCCTTATGAATATTAGCTCACTTGATCCTCACTGCAACTCAGGTGGTAGGTGGTAAGTGTTTTCCCATTATTATACCCAGTTTACAATTGAAGAAACTGAGACAGGCAGACATTGAATCACAGTTAAGAAATATCTGAGGCCATTTTTGGACTTTGAAATTCCTTATTCCAGTCTCAGTACCTGATGGACCATCAGTAAGGAACCAGTGAAGGTTCTTGAATGGGAGATAACATGGAAGGAAAAAAGTCTGTATAGATTCCAAGGTTCTTAGTTCACTGCTTAATTCTCTGTTGTTTATCAGTGACTGGGATAAAGGCACAGATAATATGCTTATATTTTGAAAATGACAGGGTTGGAATAGGTATGTAATAGATTGGAGAACTAATCAAATCCAAAAGTATTTGGACATGTTAAAATATTTGAAGGAATTTTAAGAAGAATATCTTACATTCCAAATTTTAACATTTGAGCTCAAAAGAAATTTTACAAGATGAAGGTTTATGTAGATACCAATTCATGTACAAAAGATGTAGAAATTTTAGTAAACTGTAAGATCAAATGAACCAATACTGTGTTATGACAACCAAAAAGACTCATTTGATTTTACATTGTATTATGAGAGGATATCACTTTCCAGGACCAGGGAGTCTCATTGTATGCTGCTATGGTCTCTCATTTCAAGTCATTAGACTTTTATTAAGTGCTTGTTATATGTATGACACTGTATTATTATATGTTTTTGGTGACACAGACAGAAATTAAAATCTCTTGAGTAATTTCTTTTCTGTTGAATTAACTATTAGTCTTTAGGAATATTGGGTTCAGTTCTTGGTGACATCAGGAATGTCATTTTCAGTTTTCTGTGCCACATTTTTAGCAGGGACATTGTTAGGAGTGAAGATGTACAGAGGAGGGCAATTAGGATCATAAAAAGCCTTGAGATGACTATATGTGAGGATCAGTTAAAGAAGCTAGTTTGAAGAAAACTAGTGACATAGTAACTCTCTTTAGGGTTATCATGTAGAAGAAATAGATTTGGCTTGAGGTAGAAAGATTCCTAAACACAAAGAATAGTTGATGCTATACTTTTAGTTTCTTCTTGGGAGGTCCTACACAAATGAAAGGATCCATTTCAGGTTGTGATTTTCTGTTGTCTGAACTTTCTTCATTTTCCCATCAAATGCCTAGCACAGCATTCTGCCCTAGATGAGAAGGTGTGAATTAATGTTGAATTGAAGAGGCCTGAGTTGCATCACTATTTCTTAAGGTAAAGTTGTTTTTTGCCCATTTTAAAAGAAGTGTCTATTTACTATACAGTCCTACAAACTATTCATCTGGGTCAGTCATGACCAAGCATTTATAGATGCTTTATCTAGATTCTGCAGACTAAACATGAAAATTGTATCATTTAGCATTTGTACTCCAAAATTCAATATTTTAAAAACATTTCAGATATAAAGAAATAAGTAAAAAAGTAATAGACTTGTAAATTTTTTTAATAAAACAATTTCACAAATTTGAGTAGTTTTTGTAGAAAACAAATTTAAACTTTCAAAGCTAAGTTTCTAGGCAACTTTTGACTCCTGCCACCACCTCATTTTTTCCAAGTTAGGATAATTACAAAGTAGTGATAGTTTAAAAAATTAAAAGGACATTTAGCCCCAAACTAAATAAATTTTCTTCTCCTTTAAAAGAAAGTCAATGCAAAAATAAAACTTTATTGACAAATTAATCATATATCCTTGCTCAATTTGTAGGACAAATAAATGGATTAGGATTTTAGTTTTAAAATATTTGGTGATTTTTTTTTTTTACTTTTAGACTTTCTCATATGAATAAGGATCAAAATTCTAACAGCTAGTTTTAATTTAAAATTAGAAATCTGATAGCTATGAAACTTTTTTTTTTTTTTTTTTTTATGTTTGATATCTTTGCTACTGTTGTTGTTTGTCCTTTGTACCATGACTTCAGGTAGGTAACGTTATGACATGCTAGTAAGTTGGAGGCCTTTGCAAGATCACCAGTCTCACTTTCTTTTCTGAAACTATCTTGAGTCCAGTGGTCAGATATAGATCAGAAGGACTGGAAATGGCCCTGGATGCAATGGGTGACCTTGGTAAACTAAAGTCTAACTGATCATAGTTTGGCAACATTCATTCAGTTATTAAGGCTGTTAGAAATAGAGCCAAGAATGGCCTTTTTCCCTAGTCAAAAAAACAAATATATCAATCAGTCTATATCAATCCAACCTGAAGGAAAGACCCTCAGGGTTTTTGGCCAAAACAATTTATATTTACTTGCATTTTGAAGCAAAACAAAGACTTAGTAGCTTGCCTTTGTTAGTTACAATCCATGTTAGCCAAAGCGATTTGGATTTAGGATGTGGGTCTTTCAGTAGGAAATCTAGCTCCTGAAATGGAAAAAAAGGAAAAATGAAAGGGAAAGAAAGGGAAAAAAGAACAGGAAGAAAGGAAGGATAGAGGGAGGAAAGGAAGGAAGAAAGGAAAGGAATGAATTTCAGTGGCGGCCTATTCCAGGATTACATATAAAATACACTTTTTCTGTGACTTGTGACTGGCTGTCTTCAATGCATGTAATAACTCTTGCTCTCCACCTCTGACTGTTAGCATCCCCAGTTTCAAAACTCAGTTCAAATCCTACCTTCCACAAGTAGGCTTTTTGAACTCCTTCCATTGCCCAAGGCTCCTTTTTGTCTTATATGTAAATAGTTGTTTACATGTTGTCTTCTATTATTAGAATTTAAGCTCCTTGAAGGCAAAGAATGATTTATCTTTTTCTGGATCCCTAGTGCTAAACCAAGTTTGGAACCATAAGTACTTAATACATGCTTGTTGACTTTTTCTTTTTAAGAAAGAATAATAATGGGATTCAGCCTCAGGTATATTGGCCATTATCAAGGCCATGATAATACCCTAATAATAACATTATAATATCCTACTTAAAAATGGTAATCTACCTTTTTTTTCTACCCACTATTTTTGGGACATCATTGATAAAACTTGCTTGTAACAATCTTTCTGTTCCTACTTGAGGCTATACAAATTTGTCTTCTGCCTTCAGGATTTCATGATTCTATCTCATGACTTTGAAACTGTGTTTCTTCTTTTGTTTGTTTACAATATGCTGATAGAATTACAATATCATACTTAGAATCTTAGATGTTGGAGAAAGGATCCTAAGAAATCATTTTATCTAACTTCCAGCCTGGAGTAGACTTAATTCTTAACATTTTTACTGATGAAACAGCTATAACTCATAGATTTTAGAGATTTCTCACTTAGGTAGTTAAAGTGGTTGAATAAGAACAAGTATTCAGCAATATTCTTTCATAATATCACACTGCTTCTTTGGCAGTAAGTTTTATCATTAAGCTATTTATGGTGCGTTACATTCCTGTGGAAAAATATAAGTAGAAGAATCTTTTTTCCATAAAAATAAAATTTGATTCAATTCAATGAGCATTTATTAAGCATTTATAATATAGGCACTATGCTATATACCGGGGATTAAAAAGGGAAAAACAAAAAACCCAAAGCCAGTTCCCTGCCCTCCAGGAGTTTAAGATCTAATAGAGGAAAAAAGGAGCAAATAAATATATCCTAAGCAAGCTATATATGGAATAAATAAGGAATACTTAACAGGAACTTTAACACTGGAATTTAGAGGGGTGGAGGAAATTGTCATATAAAAGGTAGGATTTTAATTGGCACTTAAAGGAAATCCTGGAGATGGGTAGTCAGAGTGGAGTAATATGGACCAGGCAATGAGGACAAGTGCAGAAAATGTCTGAAGCTGAAAGATGAAAGATCTCAATTTTGGAACAAACAGGAGTCCACGAACACTGGATTGAATACTCCATGGTAAAGAGTAAGGTCTAAGAAGACTGGGAAGGTAAGAAGGAGCTAGGTAATAAAGGGCTTTGAATGCCTCACAGAACATTTTGTGTTTGTTCCTGGAAACAGTAGGGAGCCACTGGACATAATTGAATGGGGGTGGGTGGGGTGATATGATCAGATCAGTGTTTCAGAAAAATTGCTTTTGTGGCTGAATGGAGGGTGGATTATAGTGGGGAGAGATTTGAGGCCAGCAGACCCGGCTTTTGTAATAGGCAAGACATTAGGTTATGGTGCCACTATGGTGTCAGAGAAGAGAAGGGATCCTGTTCTTGGCAGTAGATTAGCTGGGAGTCAGGTGGGATGAAAGAGTAAGGAATCCAGGTTTATTCTTAGGTTGTGAGTCTGAGGGATTAGGAGCATGCTCTTGTCCTATATAGTAATGGAGAAGGTGGAATGTGTACAGAGGGTTTTGGGAGAAAGATAAGTTCTGTTTTTCACATGCTGTGTTTCAGATATCACTACATATCCTGTTTAAAAGGCAGTTATAGATAAGAGATCTGAGGTCAACTGAGAGGCTGGGGTAAGATTTTAAAATTATCAAATAAAGATAGAAATTAAATCCATTGGAACTGATGAGATCATCAGGTGAAGTAGTATGGAGGGAGAAGAGCAGAGGATGTAGGGCAGAACCCTGAAGAATATCTATTGTTGGAGGTTTTAATCTGGTTGAAGATCCAGTAAAGCAATTAAAGAAGGAATTATTTAGATAAGAGGAAAATCTGGAGAGAGTGATAACCTAAAAACCTAGAGAGAAGAGAGGAGAGAGAGGAGAGAATGATCCATAGTATCGCAGTCTGCAAGGAGATCAAGGAAAATGAGGGGTGTGAAAAGTCTATTGGATTTGTCAATTAAGAAATCATTAGTAACTTTGGAGACAGCAATTTTGATGGAATAAGTTTGGAAGTTAGATTGGAAAGGGCTAAGAAGAGAGTGATAAGGGAGAAAGTAGAGGTGGTTGTTGTAAATTACCTTTTTGAACAGTTTAGCAATAAGAGGCAGAAGAGAAATAGGATGATAATATGAGAAATAACTCCATTGGACTTGGGAGAATTGAAGTTAAAAGTTTTTAATTATATATCTGCAAAGGTGGGTGTCCTATAGAATAGAAATGCTAAAAATCAATACTTGTCTTATACCCAAAGATATGGCTGTCCTGGGCCATGTCCTTATGCAGATATTGGAAAGATCCATCTAATCACAGAAGAATTTGCAGGATTGCAGGGCATTTCCAATGTGTAAGGTCTAGAGTGAGCTAACTTCCATGGAACAGAGATTTCTGGGATTTGTTGTATTCTTTCCATTCACATTTTCATTGTTATGAGTATTAAGTTTTTTCATACTACTTTCTATTTATCACATATCATATCATGTAGTATGATAGTTTACCAGTATATTCATGTAGTTTGTTATCCAATTGTTGAATATCTTATTGACTATTTTGCTGCTATAAAAAGAGCTGCTACAAATATTTTAATGTATATGGGACCTTTCTCCTTGTTGGTATATGCTAGCATTGTAATCTCAGAGAATGCACATTTCAGTAACTTTAGGCAGAACTCTAAGTTGTTTTCCACGTTGATTGTACCAGTTCTCAACTCATTCAACAATGCATTAGTTGTCTGTCTTCCTACATCCCCCCAACATTGACTGTTCCTCTTTTTTGCCATTTTTGCCAATTTTGGAGTCTGTGAGGTAAAACCTCAGAGTGATACTGATTCAGACTTCTTATTAGTGATTTGGAGCATTTCCTTTTTACATCATTGCTAATAGTTTGCTACTGTGTTGAGAACTGTTCTGATCTTTTAACTACTACTCTTGGGAAATGAGTTTTGGTCTTGCATATCTGATAAGGCTTATCAGATATTTCAAACAATTTTTTCCCAGTCGATTTATTGCTCCAGATGCTTAATTTTGTTTTCTGTTTCATGTAAATAAAATTATTTTATCTTTTTTTTTTTTTAAAGTTGCTTCTTTAAGTTTCTTCATTAGGCTAAGCATTCAAACCCCTCTCCATAGCTGTAAAAAGTAGAGAATCTGCTCTTCTATTTTAGGGATTAGTGAGAGGAATATAATCTTTAATATTTCAGACTATACATTTTAAATTTTATTGTGAAATATGGTGTAAAATAAGAATCTAAGAAGATTTTTTGCTAGACTTTCTTTTTTTCTCTTTGCAGTTCATATCAAATATAGAAAATTGTTTCCCAGGTAATATCAAACAATAATTTATTTAGTTCAGTTATTTCTGATAATTCCTTGTCTAGTCTGTTCCATTAATCTACTCTTCTGTTTTTGTTCTATTTTGTTTTAACCAGTACCAAATGGTTTTGATGAATGTCTCTTTATAATAAAGTTTGTCCATTTCCCCATTTTTCATTTTTTCCTTGATATAAATCTTTTGCTTTCCCCAAATAATATTGTTATTTTATCTAGCTATTTAAAGTATACTTTCAGTAGTTTTGATTACAGGATTAAAACTGTAAACACTCTTTGGTAGTGTCATTTTTATTATATTGTCATGGCTCACATTGAATATCCACTTAAGTTGTTCTTTATTAAGAAATATTTTAGAATCAAATATAAACTGCTTTGAAAGGCCAATTTGTAAGTTTTATATGTATTTTGTAGATATTTTGATTTGTTATAGAACAGCATTTAGATCTAGAGACTGTTCACTTTGATGATGAATAACTATTTCTTATATGAAATGGAAGACTTGGAAAATCTTCAGTACTGAATAAAAAATTAGTTTTAATAAAGGAATAGTGGTGAAAGCTAAATTAGAAAAAACTCAAATTATGTCAAGCATAGACAGTGAGTTTAGATTATAGAAGAATATACCTGAAAAGAAGAACAATGATAAGCAATACTGTTTGGGTTTTTTAAAAGATATGTAAGGGTTTAAGCATGTTTGTATTCTAAGGGGAAGGAATGGGAGAAATTGCTGATTAATAGAGTGCAAGAGAGAGAGAGACCTGGTCAAAGTTCCAGGGCTAAGAAGAACACTAGCATCTGGGGCTCCAGGGGAGCAGGGCTTCTTCCTGGGTAAAGATCAGAGCATAGACCAAGAGGAGTGACTACATTTCTCCCTTGATCATACCATCTTGAAAGGACCAAAAACTTATAGACTTCCAGAATTAGCTTTGAAAATAGTAGTACAAAAAATTCTGAAGCTTGGAACAGTGCCTCCCTATCCTCAGGTAAGCAGAGTCTAAATTTTACACAAAGCACAAAGTAAAAATAGATTGGAAAAATAAGAAAACAGCAAAAAAAAAAAAAATTTGGCCACAAAAAGCTACTATGATGGCAAAGAAGAATAAGATACAAGCTCAGAAGAAGACAAAAACATTTTCAACCAAAGCCTCAAAACAAAATGCTAATTATGCTAATTAATCTAAGTCCAAGAATTCCTGGAAGATATTTTTAAAAAAGATGAGTAACAGAAGAAAAATTGGGAAATAATGATGTAAGAAAATTAGGGAAAGAGCTTGGTAAAAGAGGTATGTTTTTTGTATACCTTAAAGCAGTGGTCCTCAAACTTTTTAAATAGGGGGCCAATTCACTGTCCCTCAGACTGTTGGAGGGCCAGACTATAGTAAAAACAAAAACTCACACTCTCTCCTCTCAGCCCATTTGCCATAACCTGGCAGAGGCAATAACTGTTTTCAGCAGCAGCAGCAGCAGGCCTACACTACAGGCCATAGTTTGAGAACCCCTGCCTTAAAGTTATGACCATACCTTAAAAAGAATTGACTTAATGGTTAAAAAAAAAAAAAAAAAAAAAAAAAAGCTGGGTGATGGGTGATGCTTGAATTTCATCAGAATTGGTTCCAAGATATGAGAGAGAGAGACAGAGACTGAGAGAGAGAAGAAGAAGAAAAAGAAAATGAGGGAGGGGGGAGGGAGAGAATATGGACACACTCAGTTGGGTATAGAATGAAGGTAGGGACACTGATAAAAAGGGAAGGCAGATTAAGAGGCAGTGGAGCAAGGCAAAACAAACATTTTGAGTAGGATCAGGATAATGGGAGAGGGGGAAAGATGAACAGAGGGAAATAGGGTAGAGGGAAATACACAGTAATCATGATTGTGAATGTAGATCAGATGAGCTCACCCATGAAATAAGGTGAATAGCAGAATACATTTTGAAACTAGAATCCAATATGTTTGTGGGAGACACACTAGAAAAAAAAATACGTGGAGTAAAATAAGGGGCAGGATCAGAATCTGTTTTTTTTCAGTTGAAGTGAACTGACAAGTATAGCAGTCGTGATCTCAAAGTAAAAGCAAACAATTTAGAGATAAACAGGGAAACTACTTTTTACTAAAAGGAACCACATACAATGAAATATCAAAAATTTTTACGGCAAAGTTCTCAGATAAAGGTCTCATTTCTCATATCAAGAAAACTGTCAGATTAAAAAAAAAAAAAAAAAAAAAAAAAAAAGATCCATTCCCCAATTGACAAATTGTCAAAAAATGAACATTTTTCAGAAGAATTATCAAAGCTATTTATAGTCACATGAAAAAAAAAATATCACTATTGATCAGAGGAAGGCAAATTAAAACAACTCCTAGGTACCATGACATACCTATCAGAAATGACAAATGCTGGAAGGGATAAGGGAAAATAAGCATACTAATGATTGCTGGAGTTATGAAATTGGTCAGTTCTGTAGAACAATTTGGAACTATCCCCAAAGGGCTGTAAAACTTTGTTTATCCTTTGGCCTAGCAATACTATGTGTGTATACCAAAGAACAGGAAAAAGAAAAGAACCCATATGTACAAAAATATGGATACCAAATCTGTAACAGAGATGGAAATTGAGGGGGATGCTAATCAGTTGGAGAATAGACAAATAAATTGTGGTACATGATTTTAATAATATAGCATGCTGTTATGTTACAAGAAATAGTGTGGGGAGTGGTTTCAAATTCATGCAAAGTATAGAGAGAAATAGATCATCATACACAATAGTAATATTGTAACAATGACCAAATGTGAAAGACTTGGCTACTTTGATTAATACAATGATAGAAGATAATTGCAAAAGACTCTTCATGAAAATGCTAACCACTACTAGAAAAAGAACTGATGAACGAAACACCAAATATTATGTTTTTTAAAAATTATTCTTGTTTTTTTGTGACATGACTAATATAGAAATACATTTTGCATGGGATTTTATTTGTATAATTGATATATTTTTTGCATAAGAAAGGAAAAGATTTGGACCTCAAAAGTTTTTTTTAAATATTAAAAATAAGTCAATGATAAATATATATTTAAAACAAACTGTAAATAGACATTAAAAGAATGACTTTGAAGACTGAACACTACATGACAATATTGCATCCCATTGCATCTTTAAAATATCTTGCCACTTAAAAGATATCAGATTTCTTGAATTTCTTTAAAATAAACCCAGAAATATTTGCATGATCCTGTAGCTATTATGGAAATAATTGTTATGATAATCAGGAAGGATATTTTATTGGATATATAATAGAATATTGATGAATGAAAAAATTTAAGACTATATTTTAAAAATATGTAAAGCTAAAATAAATTTGATGCTTATTAGATTTTCTTTGAATTTTACTAAATTTATTTTAAAAGTTTCTCATTTCTCATGTGTTTTATTTTTGTTTTTTTTTTTTAACTAGTTGATGAGTAAAAGTGATATTGCCCAGCCATTGAAGGTAATATTTCTATATATAAACAGATAACTACAATTTCTACACTTATTGAAATAAAATTTCAATATCATGGTAGTTTAAATTGTAGCCAAGCTTTAAATTTGCTTTTTCTTTGAAACTTCCAAGTGGGACCAAATCTATGCTTTAGTAATATGAATAATGGCCATTGTAAAAGTACTATATTTAAAATCTAATTTGATCTGCAGTCTTAAGTGGTAAATTATATCGTCATGGGTTTAAATTAAGAATCCTTAAGTGAAAGAATACCGTATCATTCTACACTATTATCCTTTTTTCTATTATGATAACTTATGAAAATAGCTGTTTGAAAACATACTTTGTTTTCATAGTCCTAAGAATTATTCTTTAGTCATATTCTGATACTTCATTAAGATGTGGCTATGTCCATAGGTTCTTGAAACTATGATAGTAAACAGGTCTTTCCAAGTTAGGAAAACTTTAAGCATGGCCTGGCGCTGGATTATATCTCCATGAAATCAATCTAGCCAAATTTATAGTCTGTACATTTTATTAAGTGCTTACAACATGCCAGATACTACTATGCACTGTGCTTCAAGGATATTGCAATCTGAGGGGGAAATCAACATTCAAACATATATACAGAGCAAGTTTACATTGAGAATAAATAAGATAATTAACAGACAAAAGCAGCAGATTTAAGAGAAATTGAGGATGTCTTCTAATACAAGATGGAATTTTAGTTGGTACTTAAGGAAGCCAGGGAGTCAGTAGTCCAAAGTGACTACTGTCAGTACTCCAAAGTGGAGTAGGGAGAGCCTTGTTCATGGAAAAAAACCAGGAGACCAATGTCACAGGATTAAAGAATATGTTTTAAAGAACAAGGTATAAGAAGTTTGGAAAGGTAGGATCACATTGAATTATGAACTTTGAATGTTGAACAGAACATTGTTGTGAGAATGGAATGAGGCTGCAAAATGCTTTGCAAATCTTAAAGTGCTATACAAATGTCAACTCTCATTATTAAAATTTTTAATATTGATTCAAATTAACCTGGATTTTAAATAATCTTCTCCTTGGAGCCATCGGCAACACTTATCCTCCAGCTGGAATGTTGTCCCATTTCCTCTGACCTCTCATTAGTATACCATGTGTAGGACTGTTGTATTTCATAATTATCTATAACTATGTCTTCTCTTCTTTACAATAAACTTAGTCACACATGAGGGGGTGCTTCTTTCTTATCTTTTTTCCTTAACACTTAGGATAGTACCTTGAGCATATTTCAAAACAACTCCAATACTCTCTCCCATAAATCTTCCACAGAGAGTTCATCCCAAATATTGGGCACCTATCTTTAGACCTCAACTTATGTGGGCGTCAGTGAAGTATACTGGCTGTTTTATGCAGTCAGTTTTCTTACTTATATCAAGCACTTACATGTTTTTAAAATGTAGACATTCTGGACATTAACATGTAACAGGATAGATTTGGGGCAGACAAAATTATAATCAATAATCAAAACTAAGTTGTTGTTTTTTTAAAAATATTTACCTAAAATTACTTTAAAAAAACAACAACAAAACAAAACCAGAAAAAAAACATAGCAGTCATTAATATCAGGATTCCAAATTTTCCCAAGTTCTAGGAAAGCAGATGAATTTATTTAGTAAGTCAAATTAGTGCCAGCTATGTTGGCACACCCCATTATTGGGGAATGCTGAAGCTGGTGAATCATTTGGACTCAGGATTTCTGAACTGCAGAAAAACAAAAACAACCAATTGCATGTATATACTAAATCTGGCACTAATATGACTGTGATAACTTTACATTGTTTGATGTTGGTTATAATAGGATTCAAATATAGCATCTCTTAGACTTGAGTGTCCATAAAGCATATAAGCAAAGACAAAATTTGTGCTTTTCCAATGTTTTGATTTATGTTAACTCTATGTCAGGCAGATAGTGCTTGCAGTTTTCCTTGGAATAAATTTTTGACTAATTGCAGATGTCTTAAGGCATCCTCTTACTGCTGCTGCTTTAGATAGATCCTCCCCTACTAGTCTTGGTTCCAGTAAGGAAACTCATTACTCAGACCTTACTTGAACCTAGTACTCATTGATAAATGACCATAGAAATGTCTCCATATTTGGGTCTGATTAGGAACATCCTTCCCACAGCTGGTGTTTATTACCTTTTTCAATCAAGCCTATTAGAGTAAATAATTTTGCCACCTGAACCACAATTTTGAGTATATTTCCTTCATGACAAATCTCCTTCCCCTTGTGCTTGGTGATTTTCTTGCAACACTATGAACAAATCTCTTGTCTCTTCATATTGCCATATAAGTATGTAAAGATATTCTTTGCTTACTGCACCAGATAATAATATTTTCTTCTTCTTCTTCCTTTTTTTTTTTTTTTTTTTTTGTATCAGCTTCTCAAGTACCAATTTTCTTCAAATTCTCAAACTCAGGTCTTGGCCTTAACCGCAATGATGAGTCCAGAGAGAAGGAGACCACCAGGTTGCCTAAGGTGCTTAATAAAGGTTTACTGACATAACTGAAGCAACTCAGTTGAGAAAGATGGCTGGTCAAAGGTTCCTGGATGATTGACCAGTTAGGCCCACAAATGGCTACTATACTTTCATGCTGGTTAAGTTAGGAAGATCCAGTTTCTAAAAAAATGCATGAATCCAAATTAAACAGGGTTTTCAAATAATCAAACATGTTTTGATCTGGTCCCTCTCTCTTTTCCATACCTACTCAAAGACTACTGAAGAACAGAAGACTTCAGCAAAGCAAATCAAAAACTCATTAGGTCCATTCCCTTCTCAAACCTACAAAAAGATGCAAATCTTCCAAGAGGAGATATTTCCGGGGAAGGAATCTTAAGAGTGTGTGTGTATTACAGAAGACCCTTTGGCATTCTAGTGAAGCTTATGAACCTCTTTTTAGGATAATATTTTTATATGTATAAAATTAATAGTTACAAAAGAAATTAATTAATTGAAATAGTTATTAAAATATTTTATTACAAAAGTTCATAGGCTCATGTTAAGAACCTTTATTCTAGAGAATTTACTTCTCCTGAACCCAGCAGATATGAAAAGATGAGAATTTTAAGGGCAAAAGAAAAGTAGAAAAGGTTTCTTCTGTTATCCCTCCCAAAAACTGGTATTGAGAGATAGTTATTATTGGAACATCAAGGAGGAAAGCATTTTCCTTCTATACATGAATTTTTTTGTGAGCTGAAAAAGGTAGAATAGCACTAATAAGATCTCCTTTCCATACATTGAAGGTAAGTTATTTTATCAGGGATTCTCAAACTTTATTTTTTGTCATAGCACAACAGTGTTTGCTGTGAGAAACATGGTTCACAGGATTTAATTTAGCAACAAAGAAGAGTTCTCATGCATTTGGCCCTCCACATCATTACCCAGACCTTAGAAATCCTCAACTCTTCTCCTTACCTTCTCACCATCTTTACTTCCCTAGGGCTCAAAAAGCAGGCAGCAAAATCTATTTTAATTTGGACTCTGACAAGTCATAACATTAATTGCAAGTTGAAAAGGAATTGAATTCCTGACCAAAAGGGGTAATTTCTTATTCACAAAGTTTTAAATGGCTATGTAGAAAGCAAAATTTCATATGCTATGACATTATCCTTTGACAGCCAATAGAATAAATGGTTCTTGATGCAAATATGACATAGCCATTTAGATTTTTTTCCTGCCGTAATTTTCTTATATGGCATAGAACCAACAAGCTCTGCAGAACTTAGTACCCTGGACCTTAGCTCTTTTGGCTTCATTTTAGTAGCAGATACTGTTCATATCTCTGGTTCAGTAGGAAGAGCCAAAAACAAAAAGCCCTACTCAGAATTCTTGACATATATTTAAATTCAAGACTCAGGAGAAGCTTTAGCTACTGTGGTACCTTACCTCATGTGCTTGAAATAAGTTTTACTACCAGACTTTACTTAATGTTCATGTTTTTCAATCACCTATTTTTAAAATACTAGGCATCATCATGAAATTTCTAGATGCCAAAGCAAGTTGATGCCTGGTGTTTAAGAAGTAGAAAAGCTTGATATTCATCCACCTTCTTTTCATTTACTCAATGTATCTAAGTTAATTTATTTTAGTCAGAGGAAAAACTAAAAATACAAGGTCTATATTGGATACAAATTAACAAATTCTCTGACAAAAAAAAAAATGTTTCAGGGCATTTCACACTCAATTCCTAAAATAACGATTTATATGTTTGATACTAGATGGAGGAAAAAAAAAAAAACTCTTAAGCTAAGACACTGTAAGATTTCCCTAACAACATTTTAAAGTAGAGTTATAAGTCTATGACAAACTGAGTCATTATGGAAATCAGCTTCTGGCTAAAACTCAAAAAGCCAAATCTGTTCTGATTTTAGGTCCAAATTAAAGAAGCATGTTTTATGCTGCTTTTAATTAGCTTTATATTACAAAATTTCCTAAGTCTGTTGTGAAGGATGCTATATAAAGGCATATTGTACTATAAATGTTGGCATAACCTTAACGACACTGGTATCATAACTAAACTATTTACAGGTCTACTTCAACTGGAATCAAGAAATAAATTATTTGGCACTGAGAAAGCATTTCCTATGTTTAATTTCACATGCTATTGCAACAGAAATAGTTTTAGTTCAATTTACATTTGCATTTACCTTAGCTTCATGTAATTAAGAGAAAAGGGAAGCAGAATTACATATTTATGCTATTCTTAAAAGATTTTATTTGTTAAGAAAAAGGTTTCCATGTACATCCAACTTGTCATAAATATTGAAATATCATATAGGATATTGTCATGTGTCCAGTGAAACAAATTCTTTCAGGGTATGAGGTCTAACAGAGGACCTGAGTTTAAATCCTAGTACTGCTGCTTATAGCTATGGAACCCGAGATAAGTCTCTTCAAGCTAGGTATCTTAGTTTTTCCATCTGTAAAATGGGAATTACAACTTTATAATCACTTATTAATATTTTTGGACATATAATATTCCAGTGGGTTTATGATCTCATCGATGTGAATATTCCCTCCAATGTAGCAAGTTTTAACCCACCCATGCCTGCTCATCCTATATGACTCTTGTTGATGTTTTTCCAAAAAACCCGTTATACTGGGTCCACCCAAAGTGCTTGGGGATTTCTTCAAATTCTTCTGAGATTACATGGTCTTATTACTAAAATAAAGGCATGACATCTGAGCCATATGGGAAGGAAAGAAGTACCTGATGCCAATGCCCTAAAGAGGGGCATTAACCTCTCAAAATTTAAAAAAGAGGGATTCTTCAGTGGTTCAAAAGTTGTACTATAAAACTACCATAATACCCTTTTAGATGCAAAAGATACAACTTGAATGTGTATTCTGTTTCTCTTTCTGGTGTGTGTGTATACCAGGAGAAGTCTAGACCATTAAGCTGCCTTAGGTCTTTGAGTACTCAGGATAAAGATTTAGCAATAATGCACCTGTCATACCATAAACAGCATCATTTTTGACATCTTCTGAGTCATTTCCTTTTTTCTCATATGTGTCAAAGGTCATGTAATCCTGAGAGATAAATTATTTGTATAGAAAATATTTTTTTTAATACTTTATGAGCTTTTGCTCATACTCTGAACTAGAATGTAGTGGAGAGATGATTCTCATGCTATACTTGTTAACAATAAGGAATAAATTTGAAGACATTAAAATCAAAATGTTCATTCTAAAATAGGTGAATAATAGTTACTGTTTCTTCACCATTATATTCAGTAGCTGCACACAATGAAATGAGATATAGTGGCTATTATGTTTGGAACCAGACCAAAAATGACTAGTTATTTAAAAATGTCATATAGTCACATAAAATGGCAAACAAAATTTATATCTGAACATAGGTCTCACTCTTGGTAGATTTTACTAGTATTAAAAAGTCCTAATATAAGAGATCAGATTAATGCTAGTTTTTTCTAAGCTATTTCCACAAACCTGAAACTATAGCCAGAAAAGGGGATGTGTGGCAGCACTAAGAAATTGATAACCATTTTTGTATAAAGTCTAGATTGTATACAAATTGAAAATTAAATGCCATTACTTAAACATTTATTTTTCAAGTTTTTGTTTCCATCTCATGACAGACATAATAAACTGTCTCTTAATAAGTAGAGTAGATCAGCAAGAATAATAACTGAGGCTTTATTGGCAGGACCCTAACACATTTTAAAGAAAAAATTATATAGAATGGCTTGTGTGTTTTGAGAAAGGCAGAGATGCTATTAGAGGCCAGTGACAAAATGCGTTCATGATTATACCTTTTAGAGTAGATTTAATGATAAAATGATTACCTTTGTTTCTTTACATTTTGCTTCTAATCCTTCAGTGATGATTAAATGAATATCATTAATTCTAATTATTGTTTTGAATTTTGCTGTTTCCCTCTCTCATTTTACAGATGAGGAAACTAAGACAAACAGGGATGAATGACTTACTCATGGACTGAATCTGAATTTGAACTCAGTCCTTCCTGATTCCAGGCACTGTGCTAGGTCTTCTGTAGTCCTTTATTCACTCTGAGATTTTGGGAGGTTTGAGAAATTGAAAAAATCACACACTTTCTCTGTCTCTGGCTGGCTGGCTCACTCTTTTTCTTTCTTTCCTCTTCCCTCTCTCTCCCTTTTCCCTTCTCCTCTCCCATTCTTGCTCTCTTTTTTGGCTAAGTGAATGGATATAGATATTGTTTCTGTTTTGGCCAGAAACCCTTAGAGTTTCCCTCCCAGATTGCCTCATTTTTAAAAACTAGTTAAAAAGAATTATTCTTTGCCTCAATTCTTACTTAGCCTTAATCACTGGATGGGTTTTGCCTCAGCAAAAGAGACCTGTTAACAGGCCTAAAAAGGCCAAGTTCTCCGACTGCATCTAAGTAAGGCCATCTCCAGTTGTCCTGATCTATATCTTACCACTGGACTCAGATGACTCTGAATCTTTAATTTCCTTAAAAATGGTGACTTTGCACAGCCTTCCTCAATTAAATCCAGTTCACTTGTATGCCATGGCATCACCTCTTGGTGTTCTGATCATCATCTAGAATGAAGGATAAACAACCTATGTTTTAAATATTATTTATTATATAGTTTAAATAAGTGAAAAGGATTTTGTTCCCATAATCAACCCTCAAAAAAGTCATCTTAAAATTCAATTTGATGTAATAAATATACTGGTATTACAGAAAGAAAAAAGAAACAATTACTGATCTCAGAGGTCTACTAAAAAAGAAGCAATGTGTACATAGATTTTCACTCCTGCCATCTGCCCAGCTACTCCCACCAAAATTTAATGTCTCTTGCTCTAGGAACAAAATCCTTGCTATTCCTTTGAACTGTATTATGACTGTACTTTCATGCATACCCCTTACCATAGACCAAAAGTCTCCCCTGGTGAACACTCTTTAATATGTTATCTTCCCCTATTAAAATGTAAATTCCACAAGGGCTGAAACTATCTTAATTTTGTAGCTGTATTCCCCTCTACTTAACACAGGGCCATGGAAGCCAAGTTTCAAAATATCTGTGACTTCACCAAAGCAGGTAATATCTCCAAATGACAGATGTCTCTCAATTTCTCTATAGACAATATTTGAGTAGCTGTGGTAAAAGTGAACATCATTTGGTAATCAAATTTCTTTTTCTAAATGTCTATAAGTTTAGAATATATATAGATTGCCCCTTCAGTCATCTGCACTCTTAGTTATTTTCAGTCTTGATCCCTCTCTAGTAGCGTTTTTCCTACTGCCTATAAACATGCCTAATCTTCCCTGTCTTAAAATAAAATAAACCTTTCACTTGATCCTTTTATCCTCCATAATTATCTTCCTATACATCTCCTGCCCTTCATACTTCTTGCAAAGACCTTTTACAATAGGTGCTTCTACTTTTTCTTCTTAATCTCTTATCTGACTTCCAGCCTTATCATTTCATCAAAACTGCTCTCTGGTGTAGTCAAATGATTTCTTTACTGCCAGTTCCACTGAACTTTTCTCACTCCTCAATTTTCCTAACCTTTCTGAAGCCTTTGACACTATTGCTTACTCTCCTCCTTGATACTTTCTTCTCTCTAGGTTCTTGGGATAACACTCTTATCTAGTTTCACCAACTTTACTGACCACTTTTCTGCTCTATCCTCCTCCAGATCAAGCCTTTTAACATGTCCCTCAGGGTTTGACCTGGATTTGACCTGGGTCTTCTTGAACTTTCACTTTACATTACTTCTCTATGATAATTTCATGCACTCCAGTAGATTTAATTCAGGATGATGGTGAGATATAAATATATAAGTGCTACACATGACAGTATATACTAATGAAAGTTCAGAGGAAATGGGACATCATTTCAGCTGGTGGATGAATATTGCTGATGGATCTATGGAGGAGAAATCCAGCCTAATTTGAATCAATATTTCAAATTTTGATAATTGCTGATATTTGTATAGCACTTTAAGATTTGCAAAGCATTCTACAGGCTCATTCCATTCCCACAACAACCTCTTTTACATAGAGACTCTTAGTAGTTCCATGAAAAGGCTGCATTAAAATTGAGGTTTGAGGAAGGTATAGAATTACAAACCTAAAACTGGAAATTAGAGGTCATCCAATCCATCACCTTCATTTTATAGGTGAAGAAAATGAAGCCCATAAAAGTAGCATTTCTTTACAGATACTAATGAGAACATTAATTTGTGCATTCCATGTATTTACCCATGTATTCTATGGAGAAAAGTCGTAGAAATAAGAGATCCCTTTATCTCCTAGATAAGAAATGACCACTTCTTGATTTATTTTTTTAAAAATGTATTTTATTTAAAAAAATACAGAATAACATAAAAGAAAAATAGAAAAGGAATATCAAAACAAAATAAAACATTGTCATGTGTCCAGCAGAACATCAGGGAAGATTCAAAATATATAACAACGAATTACTAGTAGAAGTACTAGTAGAAGAAATTATATTATGAATGTCCATTTTTTTAACTTCTTTGTAAAATTTTCTTTTGTTCTCTGCTGTGCAGCTATTTACTTTATTCTTTTTGCCCCCTTACATCCTCCTACCACTCCCAAGCAGGCCAGTAGTTAAGATATATTTATGTATGTTTATATAGATATATACAAACACATACCTCCCTGCTCCCCCCAGATGCCTTGCAAGTTAATCTCCTCCCGTCCATGGATTCCTCCCTTTTCTTTTCTCACCCTTTGTTTCCCCATCCACCCATCTCTCCCCACTTTTTTCTTTATAAATTTTTGGGGTATGCTATACCCTTCATGATATATATTTAGTGTTATCTATTAAAACTTATTCCAGAAGTGAGTAGGTTTTCAGAACAAGTCCTCTACTCACCCTCTAATGCCTCTGTGTATTCTTCCTCTACACCTCAATTATATAACATGATTACTATATTTACCTTAACTGCCCCAAAATTTCTGTTGAGCTATTATATTTTTGATGTCAACCTTAAACACATGGCATATATTTCCCATATTTAAAAAAAAAAGTTTTTTGACCATGTTGGATTCCTAGAAATTGACTCATATGTTAAATTTTCTATTAAGTTCAAATTTGATTGATAGAAAGTCCTGAAAATCTGCAAGTTCATTGAATGCCCATTTTTTCTTGTTCAGTATTATAGATAATTTTGCTGGATAAAATATTTTTGGCTGAAGACCTAGTTCTTTTGATTGTCAGTAGATGATTCCAGGACCTGTGGTCTTTTATTGTGGCTGCAAATGGGTCCTGTACCGTTTGTAGCTCCAGGGTATTTGAATTGTTTTTTTGTTTTTTTGTGTGTTTTTCTCTTGTTTTTGGAAAATTTTCTTTTTGATCTGGGGTTTTTGAAGTTCGGCAATAATATTCCTATGTGTTTTCCACAAACGATCTCATTGAGGTGGTGATAGGTGAATTTTTTCTTTTTCTACTTTCCCCTCATGTTCTATCACTTCAGGACAATTTTCTGAGATTATTTCTTGTGTTATTGTGTCAAGGTTCTTTTTTTGGTCACAGTTTTCAGGCAATCCAATTCTTATATTTTGACATTTTGTGTTTCATATTCTGTGCTTTTTTTTTTTTCTTTATAATCTGTTTTATTATTTCTTGGTCTTTCATAGATTCACTGGCTTCCCTTTGCCCAATTCTACTTTTCAAAGAATTATTTTCATCTCTGAGATTCCGTATCTCCTTTTCTAGTTGGTTGTCTTTTTTTTCATAACCTTGCTTTTCTTGAGTGGTTTTTATTTTTATTATTTAGTTTTTCCTCAGTGTCTCTCATTTGATTTTCAAATTCTTTTTTGAGTTCTATAAATTTTCTTTGGGCAGAGAGTTATTTCACATTATTCTTTGGGGTAGAAGCTTTTTTTTTTTTTAACTTAAGTGTCCTTCTCTGAAAATGAACCCCGATCTTTCTTGTTGTCATAGTAGATTTCTACAATGAGGTTCATTCTTCTTTGCTGATTCATTTTTTAAAAATAAATATTTAATGTAAGCACCTCTAATCATGAGATGGGGAAATGATTCCTCTAAGTGTCACTTCAGCTCTCTCCTCTGATTAGAAACCTCAAATCAAAAGCTCTACTCTCCAGCAAGTGCCCGCAGTCATCAGCCTCCCTGTTCCACTGCTTCTGTACTCCATTCCTTCTACCCAGAGCCAAACCCTGCAGCATAGTTCCGCATCAGCTGAGATTCCCTCAGTCTTCCTGGACTCAGACCCCAGACTCCTCAAAGCATTTCTTGGGGTGGTTTCTGCTTGGGTCTGCTGGCCCCAGACCTTTGCACTTGATGTTTTGGTGGAGCTAGCCTGGAGATGTTTGCATTTCACAAGGGAATCACTGGCCTAGGGACTTTCTAAAGATCATCTTGGGTTGTACCAGAAGGCCCCTTGTTCTGCTGT
Source organism: Sminthopsis crassicaudata (assembly GCF_048593235.1). Taxonomy (NCBI): domain Eukaryota; kingdom Metazoa; phylum Chordata; class Mammalia; order Dasyuromorphia; family Dasyuridae; genus Sminthopsis; species Sminthopsis crassicaudata. The sequence goes on along the minus strand of NC_133618.1, from coordinate 168,486,521 downwards.
AGTCAGTGTTCACACCTGCTCTATTTTTGGGGGGAAATCTGAAGAGCTTGAAATTTACCAAGCTTCTCTGCCGGCTTCCCAGAATTTCCTCTGATTTTTTTTTTTTTTTTTAATGCACACTCATGATTTTTTACCATTAAAATGAAATTATTGGATATTGCCTTATGGTGACAAAAGCAGTCACATGCCTTATATTACCTAAAGGGAGAAACGTCTCTGAAGCAAATACTTCCTGCCTTTGGATGATTAAAAAACTCCATTATCTATTCATCAACTAGTTTCAGATTTTTCTGAGAGTGAAGGAAATGTAGAGAAAATTTATATAAGAGAGGGTTTAAGTTCGAGTTTATAATCTTGTTGATATTGGTGTAGCCTAGTACACTCTTCTCTGATAGTTTTAGGAAGGCAATTTTTTTTCTTTGACAAAAATCTGTATTTATGAAGCATATAGAGGTAAAGCATGAAAACATGGTATCATGTGATCAGTGTTACATAATGATGAAGCCTTTTTCTATTCTTAGTCTTTTATGTAGTCTCTTTTTCTATGAAAATAGCCCTTTACAATTAATCATTTGTCATATGTTTAGTTTGTAAAGATTTGGTGCATTTATAAATCTGATTGATGGAATATTTTTGACAAATGTAATTTTCTAGTACTTAAATGACTGTTCATTTCTCTGTATTTGTGATTATGTATCCTAAGGTTTCATTATAAATATGGGGATGAAAGTAGGCCTTTACAAGTTTAATCAGATTACTACTTTGGTATATGTATGTATGTATGTATGTATGTGTATATATATATATATATATATATATATATATATATATATATATATACACATATATATATGTGCACACATGCGTATATATAATATATATATGTATACATATGTATAAAAATTTTCACCATATCAACAGTTGTCATAGTAGCAGCTCCAGTTGAAAATTGTGGTTACTTGTCTCATTCAGCTAGATGTAAAAGTACAATTATTCTAATCTATTTCAGTCATAAATATGTATAAGTTGATGACCAATTTATAAACAAGATATTCTTCACCCTTATATTGGTATACCTCAATTTACATAACATTTTATACATGAAATTCTAAAATTATATAAAAATAGAGATTAAGTATGTCTTTTATTAAAAAAAAAAAAAACTACCAGTTACAAAATTATTCGCAGTAAGGTTCCTCTCAATAAAAATTATGCTAATTTATTTTAAATGTAATTTTGCTTATATAAAATAAAAGCATGGTATAGGGCATCTGTGGAAAATGTCCAGCCTACAGACCATATTAAACTTGTAAAATCATTTGCTAAGGCAATTGTGGGAGATGATCAGCTGAAATCTGGGTACAACAATCTCCCATTTGTTTAGGTTTTATAAGTTGAGAATTTTGTATGGCCCGCAAGTCTTGTTACAAATATTCAAATGGTCCTTGGCAGAAAAAAAAGTTCTCCTGGTGTAGGAGATAGAATATGAATCTTATATGTAACTCAGTTATTTGCCCTCAGACTCTTAGTATTGTATGATCCTGAAGCAAATTATTTATTGTCTCAAATTTCTTATCTATAAAATAGGCATAATAATAGCATTTATTTTAATTGTGAAAAGGTCATGAAATAATAGATTCCCAGTACTTCAGATCCGGAAGCGACTTAGTGGTCATCTTGTTCCATGTTATTCAAGAAAAAGAATCTTCTGTGTCACATACTTGACAAGGTCATTATCTAGGATTTGTTTGAATTCATGCATTGAAGAGGATGTACCACCTGAGACTATTTCATAGGAAGTTTTCTTTTCCATCAAGCCTTTAAAAAAATTCCCTGCTTATGGGGAAAATGTCTGTAAGAGGGATTAAAAGACTTATCAAAGCTCTTCAAATAATTGATGACAGTAATGTCCTATATTCTACCTCCCCAATCTTCTGTTTTCTGGTTAAGGACCCTCAATTCCTTCAGCTGATCGTTATATATCATGAGCTCCTGGTCCTTTATCATCCTGATTGTTCCCTTCTAAATATTCTCCAGCTTGTCTCTTTCTTGAAGTATGGAATCCAGAGCTGAACATATCTTTGAAGCATTTCACAAACCTAAGAATCAGCTATAATTAGCTAAATAGACTTTTCAGAAGCACTTCTGTTGCTTCAAGGTAGGATACAACGATATCATTTAATTCAAATGATTTCACAGCAGTTATTCAATAACAAATGTTTATTGAATTGAAATTAGTGTTTTTAATATGCTTTAGTGTTCAGGAAAACTGTGTTCAGACCATTAAATAGTTGAGTAACCCAGTGGCAATGGTATGTTAGATTCTATTTAGAAGAATAATAATTGTTTAAAGGTATGATCCCTGCCTTTCATGAATTTGCACAGAATTATGAACACTAAACACAATAAGGCATTTTTCCAAATGAAAAAAACTAACCCTCCACAACCATTTTTTCCAGGTTCTATTTTGTACAGTGGGAGGAAGAGATGATTCATTGGGAAAATAAGCCTCTAGCAGGTTCCACCATTGGTGGACTTGGTAGGATGACTGCATTTACTGTCTCATTATGTACTGTTTATATAACCACTGTCTTTTGTATTAAAGGTTGTATTGCTGTTGTTTTTACTATAGTGGAATGAAAAACAGAACCTTAATTTTTGTAAAGTGGTAGCTTTCCAAAAAAAACTTAACTTTTCCAAAGTGCTCTCTAAAATAACTATGTTAGATATCACATTTTTTCTCTATTTGACATATAAGGAAATTGAGGTACACAGATTGAAATGTCTTTAAAAGGATCATTCAGATGATTAGTGGCACAGTCAGGAATAAAATCATCATTTTGACAATTCAGCAAACTTATTTATTACTCATTTTATGCCAAGTCTTGGTTTCCAGGAGATTTTTTCTTCCTTGTGATTTCAAATTTGTGAAAATGTATAGGCCATTTTTTTTGCTTTTATTACTTTTTATGGTGATTTAATTTTTTGTTTTGTTCAGAATGAATTACTTTACTACTGATTGTTATATATCAGATTCCTACCTTCTACAATTGTCTTCCTTCAGACAACTGTTAGATATTATGTTTTAGGAGAGTGTTGTTATATTTTCGTTTCATTCAGTAGCCCTTTACAAATTCAAATATTCTAACCTGAATTCATCTTATCATATTGTAGCTATTTAAGTTACTTGCTATTAACTATAGACATGTTCAGACAATTGAGTTGTAATAAGTTTATCATTGAGTTCTCAGCTTAATAGGGTATTGGTTCTCAGTTGTCATTGTCTAATTAACTTTTCCGCTTTTATGTACTTTCATATAAATTATAATACATCTCTAGCTGTAGTTTGTTTTCTTATTGAATTGACAATATGTAGACTACATAGGATTGCAGAAGAGATATCTTGTTGACCTTTGTGGACGTAAGTCTTAAAAAAAAATCTCCTACTTTTGCAGCTTACAAAGGCAGCCTGTATAAAGGTTGGTCAAAAATAAAGCAGTAAGGGATATTATGTAGTAAAGGTAACCCTAACACTAATTATGTAGTAGAAGCCAGGAGACTTGTACTATAGTTCTGATGCCTCCAGACAGTCCCTAGCATAATGCCTTATTCATAGTGGATACCAGACTCCCAATGATTCTGTTAACTCTAAATTAAATTATCTTAATAAAATGGATTGAAAATGTTTTTAGCTCTCAAATTCAATTCAGTTGTTCAGTTGATTCAAATGAAATGATGGTCAAGCTACTAAGTGGAGAAAAGTTCTAAGAGTAAACATTGGCCTTGGGAGGTCTCCCTTATTATCCCAGTTAGGTGATTATTATTTCTGAGTAGTTGATAATTTCCCTTGTCTTAAGCACTGGGTCCTTTATTTTTATTTTTCAAATTAATGTTTTTCTTTATTATTAGGCCATGTACTCTATAGCTACATAGGTACATGCATGACAAGTAAGATCTTTGCTAAATCTTTTCACATTCAATTTTGACTCTGATATACTCCAAATATATTCATTATTTGAGAATTGATTCTGATGTCTTCAGTGCTGTTTTAAATCTCTTTCAGATAATAGAATTAACAAAATCAAACATTTAAATAAAAATTGTTGTTTTATAACAAGTTTTTTTTAAAAAGTCAATAAACATTAATAACTACTTTGTTCCATACTTTTTTTTTTGTTTGTTTCATAATACTACCGTATTATGCCTGGTATTATATGAAATTAGAGAGCATCTGGAATTCATTGAGTATAGGGGTAGTTCTTATTTTAGGAAGGCCACTTTGACACTTGCATAGAAGAGTGACTGGAATAGGGAGAGATTTATGTCAAGGATACCAGAGAGCAAGTCATTCATTACAATGGTCCAGGCATTAGATGATAAGGACCTACAACAGGATGATAGCAGTGTAAGAGAAGATATAAAGATAGATATATAATTCACAGACCTTGGTACAACAGATTGGTTTTGTTAGGTGTGGTAGTGGAGGATGAGACCTCCATTGCAAGTCTGCCCCACCTCCTCAAGTCTGGGGGACTGTGAAGATAGTGGTAACCTCAACAGTAATCTCTCAACAAAAATCTACTTGTTGATATACTCTATTAAAAAAAGGAGGGATTAAAGAATTGATCCTAATTTGAATTTTTTAAAAATAATTTTATTAAAAGTATTTCTATGGCACTTTTGTTTTACAAAGTACTTTCATATATATGTATCATTTTAGTTGATTCTTAAAACAAACATGAGATAGGTAAGTTACATGAGTTGATTGTTTCTTTTTACAGACAAGGAAACTGATACTGAAAAGAAAAAAAACTTGTCCAAAGATACATGGTAATACAAGTAACAGAATTAGAATTTAATATTAAAAATTGAGACCTGAAAAGGAGGAAGGGAATAAATAGCATTTATTATGCCAGGTACTGTGTTAAGTACTTTACAAATACTATCTTATTTTATCTTCACAACAACCCTGTAAAGTGTATGCTGCCATTATCCTCATTTTACTGTGAGTAAAGAAATTGACTTGCCCCAGGGTCACCGAACTAGTCTGTGTCTGAAGCTAAATTTGAATTCATCCACTTGTCTACAAGTATCTGAAAAGGTACTTTTGTGATCAACTGGTCTACCTCCCCACCCCACCCCACCCCCTTTTTTTTTTTTTTTTTTTTTTTTTTTTTTTTGCAGAGGCAATTGGGGTTAAGTGACTTGCCAAGAGTCACACAGCTAGGAAGTATTAAGTCTGAGGCCAGATTTAAACTCAGGTCCTCCTAACTTTAGTGTTGGTGCTCTATCCACTATGCCACCAAGATGCCCTTTCCCAATTTTTTTTAGATGAGGAAACTAGGGTCCTTAAACTATTCATGTTATGATTCCAGGATTTTGTTTGTCTTCCACATTAAAACTACTTTTCATACAGAACATTCTTCATCCTTGAAGATACATCTAGAACTTGTCAATTGAAAATTATTATTATATTCCTATAAAATTATTGATACTATTCATGGCAGCTGTTCTGTGTTTTTTCAAAGTCAAAATTATTATCTGGATTTTATTTTTTTAAACTACTCACCCAGGGATTTTTCCATTTGCCCAGAAATTGAAAGTTGAGAAACAACCAAAAAAATTCCATTTTAATCTCTATTGCCTGACTTCTTTATTGAAGTAGGAATAGGCAGTATCCAAATAAATGCTCAATTGTTTAAACTAGACACTTTGTTGCTTTTAAATAGTATTTTTTCCTGTACAGAAACTCATGCTCATGAAAATTTAAATTCCTTTGGAAATAATTTCATAAGCTATTAAAAATATACCCTTGAAGCAACCATGAAAATCAGTACCCCTGGCAGTGTGAGGAAAGAAGTATAGTATGGTGACTACACACACACACAAGAAACTAAAACTTAACAATCTAGGTGTAATATAGATAACAGTAAGTTTAGTTTATTTTAGCTCACAGGTTTTCTTTCTCCTCTTCTCTTTAAACCCAATCTGGACAATGCAGAAAAAAGTTCAAAATACTAGATCTAGAGGGACATATAATTTTATTTATAACTTTCTAACTATCAACATCTTGCATATGCTCAATTTTTTAAAGTTGGTCAACATACTTTTCATTTATTCACAAACACTTTTGAATGAAAGTAAATAGTTATCTTATAATTCATATCTTTTAAATCTCCTAGGAATATCATTTAGCCTTCTAAGTATATAGCCCTTTACAAAATCTCAAAACTTTAGAGTTGGAAGGAATCTTGGTAGCCATGTAGCCCAACTCAGACCCCATAAAAAAATCTCCCTGCAACACATCTGATAAGTGGTTACCTACTCTTTCCTTCTACTTTTCTTCTATTCCCTGTCACTTTATCTCAAATAAGCTCCTGTTTTTCTTCTTTTATAATTTGAATTGGATAATTTGGTTTTTTCCCCCTAACATTAAACTTAGATTTATCTCTTTACAATTTTTGCTCCTTTCTACTTCTGCCTTGAGGAGACAAATAGAACTAAGTTAAGACTATTATACCGTTTCAGTTCTTGAAAACACTTGTCAAATTCCCTTTGAATCTTCTCTTTCTCGGGCTAAATATTCTTGTTTTCTTCTAATAATTAGTAGAGATATATTTAAAGTTCTTCATCATTTTAGACATTCTCCAAAATAAATAATCTCTACTAGCAATCTCCTAAAAAATGGTACTTATAAACCAAATAGTGTTCAAGATGTAGTCAAAATAGGATAAAGTATACAGATGGACTTTCACATCTTTACCCTAGGAAATTTACTTTTTTCAATGCAATCTTACATTTTGGGGGGTGGGGGGTGGGCTACTGTATTGCACTGTTTACTAATTGAGTGTGCTACCTGCTACCCTCTCCCTGCATCTTTTTTTAGACAAATTGCTGTCAAATGATGTTGTTCTTGTTATTCTAGTTAAGTTGAATTTTTTGTATCCAGATATATTTTAATTGTCATTACATATTCAATTTCATTTTATTAGATTCACTTCAGTGCTCTAGATTATCAAAATTATTTTGGATCTTGGCTCTATTCCTCTCATTTGTATATCTGCATTTTTGAGAAGTGCATTATCTACTTTTGTCTAAGTCATTTTACCATATAGTTCCTTCCAAGTTGACAGTGAACAATTAATGACCTTTTGTTTTTTATTCAGCCCAGCCATTTAACTAGGTTCTACATCTATCTTTGATAGTTTTTCAACAATGTATTTGCAAAGTAATATGCTTCACTGGAAAGCATTCAGAAATAAAATTTATTTGATCTTTCTGTTCTTATTTTTCTTATGTATAAAATAAAGTTTGAATAGATTTATTTTAAAAAATCTATTTTAACTCTAAAATTGTATTTCTATATTTATGTATTTATCTTATTTTTATAATGGTAATGAATATCATGTTTTTCCCCTCTTTATTTACTAACACTTTTCTCCTCTTTCCGGATATAGTAAGTTTTCATTTTTTCTAGGCTTTCCAAGAAAATCTTGTTGTTTCAGTTAATGTGGCCAGTGTGAGTCTTTTTTCTATTAATGTTGATTATTGACATTTTACAAGTTAGTAAAGGTCTTAAGAATTTCCTAAAGTGAAAAAATTCATTAGCTAATGGATAGCCTGGGCATAAACTTCCTTGAATATAGGTATTCTATACTTGGGATATATGTCATGAAAATCCATGTTATTCTATTCTTGGTAGGATTTACCAAAAGTTTGTTCTTTGATGACATAGACTTCAAGAAACTAGAATCCTTTCATGTTTTCTTATCCATACAATTCAGTCCTCTAGAAACATTGTCCTCCTTGATGTGGCTTATATTGAAATTTTTATTGACTTTCCTCCAAGCCTGGAATTCTCATATTTGCCTTCAGCATTTCTAGCTTCCTTCAGGTTTTAGTTCAAGTCCTACCCTCTGCAAGAAGTCTCTCTTGATTTCCCCTTAATGCTCTGCTTATCCTTTCATTCTGAGATTATCACCAATTTATTCTCTATATGTTTTGTTTGTATACAGTTGTCTGTATGTGGACTCCCACATTAGATTGTGAGCTTCTTGAGAGCAGGAACTGTTTTTTTGTTTTTTGTTTGTTTGTTCTTTTTTGTTTTGTTGTATCTTCAACATTAAGCACCATGCCTTGGGCACTTAAAAAGTATTAGTTGGCTTTTCCAGTTCCAGGCCCAAATCATCATCTAATTGTACTGTCCCTTATGTACATATTTAAGGACAAACTCTATAGAGAGACATTATACAGACATTAATTGCCATTGTACAGATGAGGAAGATGAGACAGAGAGAGAGAGAGAGAGAGAGAGAGAGAGAGAGAGAGAGAGAGAGAGAGAGAGAGAGAGAGAGAGAGAGAGAGAGAGAGAGAGAGAGACTCAGAAAGCAATCTGACATGGGATATACAGCAAATAAGTAGCTGAGGCAAATAATGAATTCATTGAGCTGACTGCAAGATGGAGTTTCTTTTCCATCATATAATGTTTCTTCTAATCTAGTATGGGCTGACAAGCAAAATAATTTGTTTTTAAAATTGGAACATTGGAAAGAGATCTGGACTTGGAGGCAGAAGACCTGATTTCAACTTCTGGCTTTGCCATTATTTAGTCATAGGCCCCCATTTTCTCACATGTAAAATGATTGGATTTGGATTATTTGATGTATGAGATGCCATCTATATAGTACCTTTGAACCTCTAAGAATTATGTCTGAGGTAAGTATTAAGTGAGGAAAGTTCTTAGGACTTTTCCTGTGAACATAATACACTAGTGTTTAGAATCTTTTTGGGTGGAAGTGAGAGGGTTCTTCTAAAAATAATGTATATTTCACATTATTTGGATTGGCCCACTTTGATTCAGTAAACTTACACTATTTATTTACTATGTGTAAGAAATCTCTGCCTAATAAGATATTACTCTGGTTTTCTAATGCAAAGCTAAGAAAGATTTACATCTTTTGCTTTACTTCCTGAAATGTTTTAGATCCTGGTACTGACATTCAGAATAGTTGATTTAAGTTCTTGATATTTATGTAGCTTTTTATTTGAGGGTCTCATTTGAAACTATTCCTTTGTTTACATTTTTATGGCAACCCTGAATGTTTATTTTGTTTCAATAAAAAGCTTCAGTATTCCCTCTCTTTTAAATAGCAGTAGAAACATTTGTATTAAAGGTTGTGGTTTTATCCATTAGGATAAAAACTCCCAACTTACTACTAATATTTCCTATAGTGGTTCTTATATATTGCTGTGGCAATAATAATAGTGAAAGCATCTAGATAAATTTCAATTCAACTTGACAAGTATTTTTTAATACATTTTAAACAAGATGTTTAAGTAATTCTAGATACTAAAGGTAATACAAAGAAGAATCAAATGTAGGATTCAGCTTGAATCAAATAAGTATGTTATAGAAAGTGATTTGGGCCAAAGGATAAATCTAAACCTTATACTCTAAGAAATATGAGGAGGTATATCACATCCTAGCATGAGAGATCAAGAAAAAGATCAGGAGATGTCACCTTAACTGGATTTTCAAAGAAGAACTGGACTTCATTAGGCAAAAATGGGGAAGAGAATACATCATAGTTATGTAGAAAGTCATATGAATGACTGTTCAAGGATAAGAATGAGCAGGTTAAATTCAGTCTTCGTTGGAAGGTAGAATACATGAAAAGAATTGAGTGAAATAAGACTGAAAAGGTAAGGTGGAAAAAATGTGGGGGCTTTAAGTCTCAAGCTAAGGAATTAATATTTTATGTTGGATATAACCATATTTTAGAGGAGGGGAGTGATGATATTTTGGCAGCTTTGTGAAAGATAGATTGGAAAAGGAATAAACTAATGTCTATCAAGAAGTAATGTTATTACAGTAAGTTCAAGTGAAAAGTAATAAGAGCATAAAATTAAGGTAGTATAAGTAAAACTTAGAGGACCAGTGTGAGAAACTTTGATGGATGTATATATTCAACAAAATATGGCAATTGATGAGTTGTGCAGCTGAGGGGGAAAAAAAGGAGTCAATTAGTACTTAAATTTTGAACTAAATAATTGGAAACATGATGCCACCAATAGAAATAGAGAATTTGGGGAGATGGTCAGATTTCAGAGGGGAAATATATTCAGATTTCGGCCATGTTAAGTTTGAGGTGCTGGTGGGACATCTAATCAGTGTCTAGTAGGAAACTGGAAATATGGGATTCAATGATTTATGTTGGATTTATTAATTTGGTTATCATCTACATAAAAATGATTACAGGAAACATGAAAATAGATAATCATCAAAAAAAAAGAAAACAGAGGTAAAGGGTTTTAATATATATACTTAGAAATTATATTTGATCCATAAAATGTGGCTTATACTAAAAATGTAGTCAGAAGTAGGGTCTAAAGAAGCATGGCAGTGGAAATGAAATATTTCAACTTATTTAAGAATAGTCAAGATGGTACAGAAGAAACAGGACCTGGATTCGGGTGAACAGACCAAACAGCTGAAAGTTTCAGAAGAAGAGACTGAAAACAGTATCAGAGATAGGGATAAGAATAAGACCACAAACTCTCAGCAAGATCCAAAAAGACCTAGCAGTATAAAACTGGAGATTTTAGACTGCAGGAATTCAGTGCTTAATATCCAAAGGAGTCAGGTTAATCAAAGATTATAAGTTCAACATTAGTAATTTTTAACTCTGGTCACCTGCTGTTTAATCCCATTTACCTGATGAATCCCTATGGGATTTTGCTGGTTATAGATAGGGAGGGGACAAGGAAAAAGGATGTGAAATAGCAAAAATGAATGAGGAGTGATCAGACAAGAATGGTATCAAGGAAGCCAAAGGAAGAGAAACTATCAAGAAGGAAAAGATTGAGAACATGAGGCCTGATCAGATTCTGTCTTTGGATTAAGCAATTAGGAACACTGGCTATTTTGAAGTTAGTAGTTTTCATGGAGTGGTGGGTTCTGAAGCCATGGTTTAAGAAATGGCTTGGTTGGAGAAGTGGATTTTGAAATGAAAGCAACAGATCACAGACTGCTCTTTCTAAAGTGTAACAATAAGAAGAGGAGAGATATAAAGCATTCAGATAGATTCCAGGATCAGAATATTGCATGCACATAAATGTCTGTGTTAGCATAAAAAAGACCAGAATTTCTATTTAGGCAAATCACAAGAAAGATTGTGAAGAGAAGAGAGGAGAGAGATAGACTGAGGATGAAACACATACACACAGAGAAAAGAGAGAGAGAGAGAGAGAGAGAGAGAGAGAGAGAGAGAGAGAGAGAGAGAGAGAGAGAGAGAGAGAGAGAGAGAGAATGATGAATGGATTGATTTATTTTTAAATATCAAGGTTTAGAATCAAGGATACAAATGGATGGCATAATATTGGCAAAGAAGCCCACCTTCATCCTCTGGAAGCAGAGGGAAAGAGAAGAGGATAGGTAAGGATATAGATAAGTTTTAGTGTGGAAGATGGTAAATGAAGGCATTCATGAAGAATAACATGATTTTTATATGATCTTTACTAAGTTATTTATTAAAATGGTATAATAAAGAACAAAGAAATACTAGAAGAGTAACAGTGAGATATGTGGAAATAGAAAATATCTTGTGCTTTGAATGAACCAGTGAGGAAGCAATCTAAATCAATATGAGGATAAGATTAAATTATCATCCTCATCAGCTCCTCTTTACCAAAAAAAAATAAATAAATAAATAAATAAAAAGTTTAAAATATAGAACAGGTGCTTTGACTCCCCCCTTTTTTCCTTATTGCGGCCAGAAGTGAATGCTGAACTTATGTAAGCCATTCAGTGGTTCCTATTTTTATGTCTCAAAGCAGGGAAAATCTTCCTGTATCATTTAAAAAAACAAAACAAACAAAAGACAGCCAAATACTTAATACTTTAAAGGACATATTATCATCTTATTTTAATTTGCTTTAAACTTATAGCAAAGCTAAATAAGACTATCAACTTTAACTTAAATTTCAAATGCCTGAACTAGTATATAATGCCAACTTGTGTATTTTCAGTGAATTACAGTTTTTAAACAACCCTGTAATCTGTCTCATATGAATCTTTATTTGTACATCTTGAATTTTTTTAATGATGTAGTACAACCAGGTTTCTATAAGATGTTTGATTAAATGTGTTGAGATTTGGGATTCCTATCAACAAGCATTATTGTACCTAGAAACACAGTAAATTAAAACTAAATGCATGATCTCATCTCTTTCTTGTTTTGCACTATAATAACATAACTTGCATCAAAAGAGACTATTAGAAGATGTTCCTGCAATAAATTTGTTTAATATGGTTTTGCTATTAATTCTTTTAAGCTTTTAAGCTTGAGAATTGTTAAAATATTCTGAATTAAATGCTCTGTGGAAAATTAATCTGGTAGAAATAAAAGGAGAATATGTCCTTTGTTAATTGGTGCTATTTGTTTTTCCCTGGGGGAAAAAAATTGTCTGTCTATAGAGGAGAGGGAAAAAAAGCACACTATAGTGATAAATTCACTTCTTGTATTTTAAATGTGCTCTGTATGTAGTTTCTTTTTTGAATGCACTGTGAGCAAGAAAAAGCAACTGCTGTCCCTTTAATATAGGAGCTATGCACATTACAATAGGTGTCACTGTGTTTCTTGGTCCAATCATTGTCGGTGACTTCAGCTATTGGCTCAAAACACTGGCTGTCTGACTCCATCTGCAGGACTGTAATACCTACTCTCGTCGGATCCATTCAACACACAACTTCAGCCAGCTGAACAGACTCGCACTGCTACAGCAAGCTCATCTTGCTAACCTAATTCAGAAAACAAATGCTACAGCTCTCTATATATCTTCTTTGCAAACTGTAGCATTTTCAGGTGATCTGGGAAGCTGAAAAAGGCTCTTAGAAGCAAATATAAGAATCAAGAATCATAATGGAGATATATTTAACAAATCAAGTACTGGATCAAACTTAAAGCCAGTTTCTTATTCATCATAGTGAAAAGGTCACCTTGCCTCACTGGAAGAGAAGCAAAATATTGTTTACTTTTAAATTCTTGTCATCCATTCTATTTTTCTTAATGAGCTTACCTATGTAGACTCTCTAGCTGCACAGACAGACATACGGTCCTCATGGTAGATGACAAGGGAAAGAACATGAAATGTCTTACCTTTTTTTTGATGCTTCCAGAGACCGTCAAGAACAGGTCCAAGAAAAGCTCTAAGAAGGCAAATAGCAGTAACAGCACCAAGTTGCCACCAGTCTGCTATGAAATCATTACCTTGAAGACCAAAAAAAGAAGAAGATGGCTGCTGATATTTTTCCCCGTAAGAAGCCAACCAACTCCAGTACAACCACTGTCCAGCAGTATCACCAGCAGAATCTCAATAACAATAATACTATCCCAGCCCCTAATTGGCAGGGGCTTTATCCTACCATTAGAGAAAGGTAAGTACACAGACCATTCTGTTTACTTTCAAATTTATATTCATTTGAAGTTTTTTACTTTTGTGTATCCTCCAAGTTTTAACTCAAATATGTGTTTCCTATCTAATTCAGAAGCTTTGTTGGTAATAAAATGTGTCTCATCTATTTTCCAAATAGTACAGCTGTTTTTCTCTAAGATAAAAATGTTTTTACAAGCTGTGATATTTAACTCAATGTAGTTGTGCCCATGAGACATGCATAGTTAAATTCTTAGATAATGGGAACTTTTTACTCTATAAAAAGCTTGGATGAGTTTTCTGCTTTTGTTCACCAACATTTTTAGTGATTACAAGCATGGTTATATATATTTTACAATCTTTGTTGACTATTTTACCTCAAAGTAACTGAAATATTGCTTGGCTTTTCGATATTTGTGGCCAGTGGGACTGTGGACCGGGTGTGTAAAAAATGCTGGATGCTGTGAATTAATGAACTGCCTCTGTTTGTAGAAATGCGGTGATGTTCAACAATGATTTGATGGCAGATGTTCATTTTGTGGTTGGGCCACCAGGTGGGACACAGCGGTTGCCAGGACACAAAGTAAGCAACAGCTGCATTATCAGTTTAGATCTGGGAATAACAAAGAGGAAACTTTTAACTATTAGGCTGGAACTTAGTGTGAACAGATATCCTTTGACAGGCACTGCATGGTTGGTTATGTCTCAGGTTTATGTATGAGAGGATTGGGGAGTAGCATATCAGGGAGGGAGCTACTTCTGTGAGGTACTTTGGCTGCTTCATAAGTCTTTCTTTGCCCCTATTTATCTGTTTTTATAACCCTCACAAATATATGCACGCTCTTGAAGTTCCAGTCATATGATAAAATCTGTTGTGACTAGAAGTTGCTATGACAGGCTGGCAAAGTAGTGTGTGTTTACCACTTTCTGAGAGTTGGTTTGTTAGATAAGATTTTTCTGTGGGTGCCAGTTCAACAGTCACTTTTAAGCATTTGGGAAGCTAGTAACTTAAAGGCTATTTTTACATGTTGGATTTATATTACTATTGTAAGATTTTAATGTTTTTACTTTTTCAGATGAACTGATGTTGGTGCTATATAGCCATTGAAACTGATTGTTCATAGTAACTCTGCTGGGTAGTTTTTTGTTAAAAGTGCTTTCAATTTAGAGCATGAAATAAGATTTCCCTTTTTCCACAGTATGTTTTAGCTGTTGGGAGCTCTGTATTCCATGCAATGTTTTATGGAGAGCTTGCTGAGGACAAAGATGAAATCCGTATACCAGATGTCGAACCTGCTGCTTTTCTCGCTATGCTGAAGTAAGCATCATTTATGTGTTGGAAAAGAATTATTCATGCTGTATGGTTACATGGTTACTCTGCTAGTAGCAGTTGAAATGTGAGTTATATTTTAACATCAACAAAAAGCATGAATAGACAAAGAGATTGCTTTTTGATATTTACACTTAATACCCGAAAAAGACTGCATATGATTACATTTAAAAGCACATTGTACAATACAAACTTTTTAATTGAAAATTTAATCTTGTATCTTTGGACATGTGGTTCTGATTTAGTTTTTAATTTAGTATCTATTAAAGCAATATATCTGGCTAATTTAAGCATTACCTTAAAAAAAAAAAAAAACGCTTCATTTCTTAATGTAAAGAACACTGAATTAGGAATAAGGAGATCTAGGTTCTGTTCTTGGATGTGTGATATGATCTTTACTAAGTCACTCAATCATTCTGGCCCTTCCTTAGTTTCCCCATCTGTAAAGTAAGAAGTTTGAAATGAATGATTTTTGTGAGCTCTAAAATTCAATGACTTTTTGAGATAGTGCAAAGAGTTTTTAAAACAAACATTTCTTGGAATATCTAATAGATTTAAAGTAATAATGGAGAGAACTGCAACATTATTTAATTTAACATCAGTGCCATACTTCATCTGTTGACTCCTTTTAACCATTTAATCTCACAAAATTTTTAAAGACAAGTGCCCAAAGATAATACATGCTTGTTTTTAAAACTATACTTGTATTTTAAACTCATTTCTTAGAAGAGTACAATAAATTTCATTGTTTTCTAAGAATTGTCATTTTAGGATATCGCCAAGTACTAGAATTTGAACTACCTTTTGAAATAAATAGATATTCATTTTATGCTGTTGTTGCTTCTATTCCAGTCTATATATAGAACTCTTAATATAGGAAGTCCCTCTACCAGTGAATATCAGATGCAGCTTGTTTTTATCTTTTGGTCTTAACTTAAATGACTTACTTGCTAGTAATCAGACATTTAGGAAGTGTCAGAGGCAAGAGTTGAACCCAGGTCTTCCTGAATCTGAAAGGAAAGACATTTTTCTCTCTTTTTTAAATATGGAAAAATAAATATGGAAAAATAAAAAAATTAAATAAATATGGAAAAATAAAAATTTTTAAAGCTTTTTTAAATATGGAAAAATACACTATAGAAACAAAAAGTTACAGGGTTGCCTTTTTTTTTCTTTCTGTGTTTATTAAAGAATCATTTGTTACATTATGAGCATTAGTATCTCTTAGAATTATGCAGGCATTAACCAGTTAAAATAATCATCCTATGTAGTATGGTACTAATGCTTTATAATGTAATACTGTAGTTCTCAATTACTGCCTTTTAATCCATTAGTCATCCTAAATAATGCTTGTCAAATATCTTTTTTAACCTCTTCTTTGCCATGATATATTAAACAGAGGTAAAGATAAAGTACTGCTGCAGGGATTTCAAGTCATTGGAATCAAAAGCATATATACAAAGCAAACATGATGACAATTATTCACTGATTTATTGAGCAACTAATCCACCACATTCTGTTGTGATTCCAGGAATGGCTAAAAATAAATGTTACATTTTACATGCTATCTACTGAAAACTGTTTTTAATATCTCTGAAATTTGGACTTAAATGTATTTAGATTCTTATTTCAGCTGTGGTTTGAAAGTCTGCTAAATTCTGGAGGCTTATCAGTGCTGCTGAATATAACTTTAACATTGGAATACAGTGAAATCAGATGTACAGAGGAACATATAACTTCAAAAGTTAATAAAACAGCCATTTCTTTATTACCTTTTCAGCCATTTTATATATTTCTATGTGAATAAAAAAAAAGAAAAATTCACCTTTAGATTATTTCTTCAGTGAAGTTCCAATCTCTTATGTTTGACATTGTCTTCTATTACTGATGAAAATAATAGTATGTCATTAATTCAGTATTCTGATTTAACTGTAGAATCAGTGGTAACTCATTTGGATCAGTAGTTATCTTCAGCAGTTATAAACCAGGACAAGGAAAATAAAGACAAAAGAAATAAGATTCTATGTAAAATCACAAGTTTTACTTTTTCTTTAAAAATCCCTAGTAATTATTTTTGCTTCAGAATCAAATTTATTATAAATAAATATATTAACATCTAAGGAAGTTAATTTATTTATAGTTTTATAATGAGCATATTCAATTTTCCATCAAGTTGTAAAATATGGTCTTGTGCCATATAATACTAATCAACTATATAGTTGATATATTATTCTGTTAAAATTAAGGGGTATGGGATCCAGAAGATAACTGCTACTCTCTAACTTTAAGATCTTAGATTAGGAGACCTGATAATACTACCAGGATAAAATTAATAAGCACTGACCATACCCTATGTGGATATCAGCATTTCCTTATTCTTCTATTGAAAAGGAAGAAAGGGAAAAGAATAGGCATTTATATAGTGCCTATTTTGTGCCAAGCACTGTACCAAGTGCTATACAAATATTATCTTTTTTGATCCTCATAACAACTTTTTGAGGTGGGTGCTATTGTTATCTTCATTTTACAGTTAAGGAAATTGAGACAAATATAGGTTAAATGACTTGGCTAGGGTCATCCAACTAATGTGTCAGAAGCTGGATTTGAACTCAAGGGGGCCTGACTCCAGGTTTAGCTTTTTATTCACTGAACCAACCACTTAACTGCCTTCAGCTGATATTGAATCTTCAATACTTCACCAGTCAGTTCTGCAATAATTGGTTTATTTATCTAGAAGTTTGATTCTTGATAATTAAAGATCATGGTTATGATTTTGGGAATATAACTTCACTTATGAGCTACCATCTTTGTTTCATTATACTGTTTCACTGGGAGTAGACCTAACTTCTTGAGTTATATTTTTCATGATATTGAATCATTAAGTATCTTTTTTTGGTCAGTATATATCTTTCTATCTATGTAAATTTCTTAATGATGTAAAAAAGTACTTCTGACTAAAGGAGAGAGATTGAAAAATATAATGAATATTTCTTGTTTTTTAATACATTTTTTTTTGAGGATGGGAAATGGTGACTGATCACAAAAAGGTAATTAGGTTAAACACAGCAGGCAGAAATTTCTGAAATCATTTGTTTATATTCTGTTATATTAAAGACAAAAAGAAAGTAATAGGTTCTAAGTGTGACATCTTGTTTCCAAAGTGCACTACAGTGGTAGGACACTCTGGTTTGGGAGTCAGACAAAGAACCTGAGCTCAAATATTGCCTTTGCGACTTATTACCTATGTGATATTGGACAAATTAATTAATCTTCCTACCTGTCAGTTTCCACATCTGTAACATAAGGGGTTTAGACTTGATAGATATTTTGCATTTTGCTTCTGAAATTCCTTTTAGGTCTAAATTTATGATTCTGCAATTCTAATGCTTTGATCTTAAGCTACTTAAAGGTACTTTTCTCTAGAAATGACAATGGAATGTTCACAGTATCACAGAAATATATGCAAACTTGAGTTAGCTTTCCTTCACTTAAAAAATATAAAGTTTGTAAATAAGGTGCTACTTATTTTTAAAGTTGGAAGGAATACATGTAAATGTTTTTTTGTAATTATTTCAGACTTGACAACTTCGGAAAACTTCACACAAGTTGATATCTTTAGTTAATTGTCAATTTTAGTTAAGTAAAGGACCTTTTAAAAAAAAATCATTCACTAGTCCTAGAACTACCTGAAGTGTATTCTGCATAAAAATTACTCTTTTCAGGAAAATATAAGAGATTTTCTTTTTTTAAAAAAAATATTAAGATGTGTATAATTGTTAATGGAGGAAATTTGTGTCCTTTCACTTTTGAGTGAGTGTGCTTGTTCTCAATTATACATACTCATTTCTGGCATACACATATACACATATTCTTTTATAATGAAACTTATTTCCACAAAAGAAGACAGAAATTTTCTGCTGATGAAATCTAGTAGTTGCTCACATTAGCATAACATTTTATGTTTACAAAATATTGGATTACATTATTTAATTTATAATCACAAATCCTACTTGTGCAAGGCAAGTAGGGCAAAATTATTAGATATGCAGAATCATAGAATGTCAGAGTTGGAAGAAACCTCAGAGGCCACCTGGTTCAAGCCATATTTGATTTAAAATCCCATGTAAAACAGACCTTACAAATGGCCATTCAGCCTTGGCATGATGTAACTCCTGTTAGGGAAAACCCACTATTTTGTAAAGCAGCTTATTCCAATATGTAAAATGAATTTCCTACTTTCTAATTTTTAGAACATTTTCCCTCATGATCCTAAATCTACCTCAGCAATTTCCATTGATTGCTTCTATTTCTATTTTCCTGGATAAGCAGAAACAACCTACGACCTCTTTCAAATATTCTCCTGTCTCCCAGATCTTCTCTTCTACATTATAAACCAATTTTCTTCAACTGATTCTCATCCTGTCTGATGTCAAAGTTCTTCACTATCCTGGGCATTTTTCGTGTATGCTCTCCAATGTTCTCACCCTTATCAGTGTCCTTTCTAAAACTGAACATTCCTAACCTAAATGTAGTACTCCAGATGCAGCCTGTCCAGTAGAGAGCGCACACTGTCAAGTATTGAAATTGTTCACTTTTTTTGTCTCTCCATCATTTTTAGCATTATATTTTATCTCTTATGCAGATGGCATCTTAGAAAAAACTTATATAGTAATTAAGAAATTTCTCATGATTCTATATGCAAAGATTTCTCCCTAAAATAATTCCAAAAATCTTTTCTCTTTACCCATCTCATAAAGTATATTGAAAACAAACTTTCTTGTAAAATGAGATGAAAGTTTTGAAAGGAAACTAATATGTTCAATAAACACAGAATTATCACCTTCCTCATATTTCAGTAACTATATATTCACAAGGTTTATTTAGTTTCTTAACTGTATTGGATTAATATTCTAATGGAGACTGATTCAGAGGATCTGACAGGCCCATTGTAAACATCTCTCTGAGATAGATATTCATTTCATCTTTTTATCCAAGTATCATTTTCTCAAGTATCAGTTACTACTAAATGGTTTGTTATCATTTTGCAAAAACTCCTGATTACTAAATTTGCTTTGTAATGTATATTAATATTATAAAAATTATTGTAAGATGAAAACCAGTGCTTATCATCCTCTAATAATGCTTTTTAAAAAATATCCCTATTGTACCAGCCAGTTTTGAGTAGTCTTTCCATAAGTAGGAAATCTGATTATTTATGCTTAATTTCTTTTAATATTTGTGTATTTTTTTTTTTACATTTGAACTTTTCTTGTACTTTTTTCATTGGTTACCACTTGGACATTGACATTTTATTCCTCATTTATTCTGTTTGTCACCTACCATCTAACGGTGAAATTCCTTTATTACATTCTCAAAGATGATCTAAGATCAAAAGAAACCTTATTTATTTAACCCCTGCTGTTGAGTTGTTTTAGTTCTCTAGTCATATATCTTAGCAAGGATAACACACCTGATTATGTACTTTGCTTTTAACTCTTAGTTGATATACAGTAGGTCCCTATACATGTTTCCATACAACTTGCACATTGTTGCTTTTTCTGATGCTAATTATATAGTACTCTGCTGAAGTCCCATTACACCTGTGTCCTTTGTTTCAGATACATCTATTGTGATGAAATTGACTTGGCTGCAGACACAGTGCTTGCCACCCTTTATGCTGCCAAAAAGTACATCGTCCCTCATCTTGCTCGAGCCTGTGTCAATTTCCTGGAGACCAGTCTCAGTGCGAAAAATGCTTGTGTGCTGCTTTCCCAGAGCTGCCTCTTTGAAGAACCTGATCTGACCCAGCGCTGCTGGGAAGTCATTGATGCCCAGGCTGAGCTAGCTCTTAAATCTGAGGGATTCTGTGATATTGATTTCCAAACATTAGAGAGTATCCTCCGCAGGGAGACTCTGAATGCCAAAGAGATTGTTGTTTTTGAGGCTGCTCTCAATTGGGCTGAAGTTGAGTGTCAACGCCAGGAGCTGTCACTGAGCATTGAAAATAAACGGAAGGTCCTTGGAAAGGCACTGTACTTGATCCGAATTCCCACCATGGCCCTTGATGACTTTGCAAATGGCGCTGCCCAGTCTGGAGTTTTGACTCTGAATGAAACCAACGACATCTTTCTTTGGTACACAGCAGCTAAAAAGCCTGAGCTAGAATTTGTGAGCAATGCCCGTAAGGGCCTTGTTCCACAGCGTTGCCACCGCTTCCAGTCCTGTGCCTACCGAAGCAATCAGTGGCGGTACCGGGGTCGTTGTGACAGCATTCAATTTGCTGTGGACAAAAGGGTCTTCATTGCTGGCTTTGGGCTCTATGGCTCCAGTTGTGGTTCAGCAGAATACAGTGCCAAGATTGAACTCAAACGTCAAGGTGTCATTCTGGGACAGAACTTAAGCAAGTATTTCTCAGATGGATCTAGCAACACTTTCCCAGTGTGGTTTGAATATCCTGTGCAGATTGAGCCAGACACTTTTTACACAGCCAGCGTAATTTTGGATGGCAATGAATTGAGTTACTTTGGACAGGAAGGAATGACAGAGGTTCAGTGTGGCAAAGTGACTGTCCAATTTCAGTGCTCTTCAGATAGTACTAATGGTACTGGTGTACAGGGTGGACAAATTCCTGAACTTATATTTTATGCTTAAAATATCATTTCCAAAAGAAAGTGTGATCTTTGAAGTGCATATCTTGTTCAGACATGTTAATGCTTTGCTTATCTGCAGATAAGTACTCAGTACAGGTAATTTGTAATGAATTATGTTATGGGCAATTCTTAATTATTTTTTAGGCTAAAATGCAGTTTTCCATTCCTAACTAGATGCTCAAAAGAGCCAAGTTCTGATTAAGGCTATTATTTTAAAAGTTGCGTCTATATACTAAGAAAAATTGTGTACATTTTCTTTACTGCTTTTGTCTAATTAATCTTTTTATAATTGTCTTAAATTTCCCTTTGGGCTTTATTTTGATCATTGTGTAAATATGTAGTATAAAATGGAGTGGAGGATTATTTTATTTTTAAGGCTCAAGGGAAAAAAATAGACTAGTTTGGAAGGAAGTTCTTTTAATCTACAAGTAACAGTTGTAAGTTTGGTTGAATATATAGCAAATAGGTAATAATCATTTTTGACTTTTATTTTATTCCTTTTCATTGCTTTTCAGCTTTTGCTTTGTACTTGCTATGTGAATTAATTGGACTGGTACATGTGAAGCTAAAGGTAGCAATTTCCCTGGAGGTGTCAGTGAAAAATTGAAAGACTGGATTTTTTTAAAGGGACTCCTTGAGAACAATTAACTTACCTTTCTTTAATCTGGAAGGACAGAATTTTGAAGCACATGAATTTCTTTTGGAAGTAACTTCAAAATCATAGTTTTCATTCATAACAGAAAAGGGCTACAGGCTTGTCACTTATTGGAAAGTAGAAGAATCTTAAAGATACAAAATTGATAGCACATGTTAGAATTAACAATTTGAGGAGAGAGAGAAAAAAAAATAAAGCTTTCTCTCTACATAGCTCTTAATATATCATAGTTGCTTAATACATAATAGGATTAATTTCTATATATATTTTCTGTTAAAAGAGGACCATACAATTGTTTAGATTGGTTGAATGCCAATTAGTTAACAGAGTTCTTCACATAACAGTTTTACTTGTTTTACCTTATATATGCTTTGAATATATGATAATATATCCATTAGTGATAATTCTTTAAAATACCTAGATGGCTAGAATAGTCCCATCTAGTCACCCTAAAGTGATATTAAATACCTACAGAAAATAGAATATGATCTCAAAGGATTAAAGTGGATTATACTTAATATCCAAAACATCAGCATTGTATCTAGCTTTCTCATATGTTCTATGTACAACATAAACAAGGGATTGTCTGTTTTACAAGAAATAATCTCCCTTATAAGATTGTTTGTGGCAATTTAGTACCTACATTATTGGTAGAGTTCACTATGACTGACCTATTTGCATGTGAACTATCCATGCACTCCTGGTTGCTTTCCTGCCCAGTATGATCCTGAGATGTCTTCCCCCCCGCCACCCAGAGTGCGGCTTGTGGCTGCCTCCTTCCCCTTGCTCGGCACAGTCCTAGACTGGCTTTTTGAAGCTAGGGGGTAGTTTTGGGGTGTGTGTGCGTGTGTGTGTTTGCACACTCAGGAATTTCCTTCTTTCTATGTCTGCCATCTAGGTGGTAGAACAGAAATTATTCCTCTGTTCACCCTAGTATGGTCCTAGGCAATTTTCCTTTACCCTGCCCTCTTTAGTGTGCTACCAGGCCACTTTTTTCCCTTTACCTAATAAAACTGGGATGGCTTTCTCATTACCTAATCTAATAGAGGAGGACAGTGGATTGTCTGAGATTTCAAAGTCTTCTGTGCTGCTGTCCCCATCTATACAATCAAGAGTTGACTGTCACTGGTAATTAGAGAAAACCCCCTAGGACAGCTTTCCAAGAGCTTTAACAATAATGTGATATTGTGAAGATTGTGAATAGGAGATGAGCCAAAATACTAATGGAATAAAGGGAAATATTCCCTAGAACACTACTGCAAATTATTTTTAATATAGTTTTAAATTGCCAGTTACTCTTTGCCACCTCAAAACAAATAAAAAAATTAGCCTGATTAACCATCATGCATTCTTTTTATTAAAAAAAAATTATTAGAAACTAGGAAAATGGTATAACCCTAAGGAATTGGGGTCAACCTTATGGCCTTCTTCTGGATTATGCTCAATTCAGTGAATCATTGTCCATGCTATTCTTAAGTAGCTATGTTCTTGGTGGTTTAGGAATTAACCTGATGACAGCCAGATGGAAGAATACCCCTTTTATGTCTTCAGTAAACTCATTCTCATTTTACATTTACCTTCCATTCTTTTTTTTAAGTGCTAGGTTTACCATGTGATGAAGTTAGGCAGATTTTCTTGAATTAAAGTTGGATATTTTACTGTGGAAAACTTTATTTTAAATCTGTTATCCCTTCAGTATTTTAGACAAATGGAATGAAAAACTGATGTGCTTGCTTTTAGCTTTTCTGAGTATATTCTTGGTAGTTATAGGTTATAAAACTAGATCATATTTCTAACAAACCAGGCAACTTTGGTATATAAACACAACTTCAATAAACAGAACATGCTGTAGATGCTATTTTTAAATGTACCTGGCAGTCTTTGTATTTCAATGTTAATTCTGGGGATAGAGGGAAACTAGGCTATGTAACATTCTTTATATCTTAAATAGTATTTAAGTAAATGGTTTAATTTCTACATAATTATTGCACTGAATTTTTTTTTAAGGTGCTTAAGCTAAGCTAATTTCAGATCACAGCAGCCAGTTGTGCTTCAGGGTGCTTGAATTTAGCAAGCTTAAAGCATTATTTATGAAGGACAAATATATAAATATGAAGTACCTCATGTTGAATGTTTATTGTACTGTATCTTTAATGTAACAGTGCAGATCTTGTTAGACACATGAATGTGTATAATCATGTTAAATACAAATAAACATAAAACTGGTTCGTAGAGTTGTTTTCTTCAGTATTTTTTAAGCCTTTGTAAAAAAGAGCAGGAACAGTATTAACTTTTAACACTTTTCATTATATAGATATCACCATAAAATCACTTGCTTTGGTCCATTTTAAGTTATCTGATCATCAAAGAAGAAATAAATCTGAGACAATTCTTCAGGAACAATAAATACGTTTATCATTTATATTGTTAAAGGTTGACTATTAAGCTAATGAGATGGAGTGCATAAGATGTGTGTGTGTGTGTGTGTGTGTGTGTGTGTGTATATATATATATATATATATATATATATATATATATATATATATATGTTCCTTTTATTAAATTCCTTATTGGCTGACATTTTGATAGCATAGCCTGCAGAAACTTTTTGTGAATCTTAACAAACTAGGAAACACAAACAAATGTATTGTGCTTAAGCTAAGTGACATCTAATATATGATGGGATCATGCTTTTGGTGCCTGTTATGCCAAGCCAGGAAAATATTAAAAGTTAAAAACATAAACATTTTTATTAGCTCAATTTTCTGTTTTATATTCATTTATTAAATTAAGATCATAACCTCTGTGCATCTTTTTGCTACTTTTCAACTAGGGCTTATTATGGAAGCCTCTATATATTCACTGACCCAGTTCATCTATTCAGAATTCATCCTTTTGAAGCAAACATGCTATAAAAAAGGATTTTTAGAAATACTTCAAAGGAAAAAAAGAACTGTCTTCTTTCTTCAACTTAATCCCACATAAAACTTAAATTGTAAATATATATATATTATATCCATGAATGTCTTAGCTATTACTTCCATCACAATCTACATTAAAGTATATAAATTCCTCACTATTGAATGAGGTCTATTGGAGTGAACCTACTATCTGCCTTGTTTTTTTTTTTTTTGTTTGTTTGTTTGTTTTGTTTTTTGTTTTTTTCTATTTGTGGACCAATTGGTTATTAGAATTATCTTTCTTTCCTGATGAATATAGAAAGATAGTACTGAAACTGCTTGACTGGTAATGACAAAGAATCAAAGGGAATTCCCAAGTTAACACTTAGTATACATCTACTGTGCTCTGGACTCTGAGCTAGACACTGTTACATTAAAGAAAGAGTCGCTGAAGATGCTTTATAAATGTGATTCTTTGGGGGCAGCTAGGTGGCGAAGTGGATAGAGCACCAGCCCTGAAGTCAGGATGACCTGAGTTCAATTCTGCCCTCAGACATTTAACACTGTGACCTTGGGCAAGTCACTTAACTCCAATTGCCTCAGCAAAAAAAAAAAAAAAGGAGGTGTTTTTTTGTTTGTTTGTTTTTTTGGTACAGCTTTAAAAAGCATAGATACTTAAAAATTTTAGTTAAAATTTTTTTTTATAATTCTGGTTAATTAATGTTTATTGGAAATCTACTTTGTACATACTATTACATGTTTTCTCATATGAAATATATCCAAAAAAATTTGGCTGTAAAGCATAATTCTATAAAATGAGATCTTATTGACCTGTCATTAAGATCAAAGATGTATTTCTATTGAGAAAAAAAAAAAAACTGTTGCTATTAGACTGGGCTAGAATTGTTTTTTGTTGAGAAAAAGATTAAAATGATGACTTACCCCATTGGTCTATTGGATATTATAGTAAACCAGCACTTCTTTGCCTTTTGGGAATATTTGGAAACACTTTACTGCAGTTTTCTATTTTTACAATCTTTTCCCAGCCATTGACCCTTCACATCATCCATTGTCCCTGGACTCATAGGAATTTTAGCTGGATTTCACACTTGTGGTTTCTGAAATTCCAACACATAGTAGGCACTTAGTAAACTGTAAGTGTTTATTTAGCCTTCAATTTGAAATTGAGTTATCTTCTTCATTATTTTCTTATGGTACTTGCGATTTATTACATTTTAGTAATAAATGTAAATTTTGGTAATGCACAAGATATTCTCAAGTAAAAAAAAAAACTTGAACAGTGAAAAATGCAAAAAAAAAAAAAAAGCTGTTCCTTATTTTATCAATTTGATATTTGAGTATTTAAATATTGAGACTGAAGTTTTTTTAAATAGTGACCAATCTAAGTAACAATAAACACTAACTTACCAATTAGTAATAAACAACATAGAATTTCAAAGTTGGAAGGGATAATAAATATAAATTTGTTTTTACTCTGCCCCACCTTATTTTATAATGGAAGAATCTGAGACTGGGACACAGATTACATAGCTAGGTACATGTTGTTCTTGCTACTTCTGAAGTCTCTTAACTTCTTACCAGTAAACTCTTTCCATTTCACAATTTCAGTGTAATGATTTAGAGACTATAAGATATCTAAGATAAATATTTGTTAATAATGACTGAGCTGAGATTTATTCAGGGGCATATCCTGTAAAAGATATCTGAAGTTTTGGCTTTAACAACAGAAGTGACCATTATACTTCAAAATTAGGTATACATTTTCATGATTTTCCACAGCTTTAAGTGGGAAATGCTATTTCCTTATGTCATAATTATTTCTTAGAGTATTAATAGTGGCACATGTGAAAGGAAATACATTTTAAGAGTCTACCTGTAATTTATTCTATAGATATTTTTTGAAAACTTAAGTCTGTTAATAAATTTGTTTAAAATGAGTAGCATATAGAGTAAACAGTTTACAAAATAACACGAACTATTTTAACCATGCATTGAATTCTTAGCACATCAAATATATTATGGATAGAAAGTTTACATTTTTCATTTTTAAAACTATATGTTAAATGTATCCAAGTGAAAGATAGTATCTACTAAAATGAACTAAAAGTAATTTTTCATGGCACATATTACCACATCCTAATACATTAATGGTAGCATGTATGAAAATGAATTTCTGTGAGATGAAATCATAATAATAATAGCTGACATTTATATAGACTTAGTATGTGTCAGGTACCATACTAAATAGTTATTATTATCTTATTTGATCCTCACATCCATGCTGGGTTTTTCTCATTTTACAGATGAGGAAATTGAAGCAAATAGCACATAAGTGACTTGCCCAAGATCATACAGCTAAAAGTTATCTGAGGCCAGATTTGAACTTGGTTCTTCCAGACTTAGGCTTGGTGTTCTATTTACACCACCTGCTCAATTTGGAAGATATGTGTTTTTGGTACCATAAGATTTTAAAGTCTAATGCTTGCATCAATCAATTCTGAACTTTTTGTTTTATTTCCCCAAATATATTAAATTTAGCACAGTAATGATAATTATCTTATTTGCAAAGCATTTTATATTGTGTTTGATCAAATAATAATTTAAAATATAGTATATTTAAAATAAATTATTAAATACATTTAAAATATAGTGTATATTGAATGAATTTAAATCCCCTTTCCTCCTTCAATGTGATAACTATGTTTACACTAATATGTTACACTTTTTTCATGCTATTACTGCAACTGAAAAATCTGCTGTTTTTCCCAGATGGAGTGTGTTAATCTATACCCCTTTGGCCCTACTTACCATCCCTATAACTTCATTTTAAATTTTATTTTAAATATTTTGAACTTGGACATCCCTTCTCATGAACACTTTTATATTTAAAGTAAATACAAAAAGGATTGCATATGAAACCGTTGTATCCACTTCATATAACTTGAATTTTTTAAAAAAGTTCCTTACCTTTTGGGATTCTGTTTCCTTCTGTTAACTGAATTTTACAAATTTTTCACTGACTTTTTTTTTGGCATGATAATTGCTATCACCCATCCCCTTCTCACTCTTCCTACCCTCAACTCTTATCCTTATATAAAAAACAGAAGAGGAGGAAAAGCCCTTCTAACTTAAGAATGAGTTCAGTTAATAGCTAGCTATCTATGTCCAACAATACATGTCTGACCTTTGATTCCATCACCTCTTTGTCAAGAGGTACTTAATATTCTTTATCATATGTCCCCTAAACACATAACTAAAGCCTTGTTCAGAGTTGTTTTTCTTTACAGTATTATTCATATATAAATTGTTATATTTCTGTCCACTTCACTCTATCAGTCAGTCTATACCACCTTAAATCACTTGGTCTTTTCTTATGGCGGCATAATATTCCATCACATTCATAGGCCATACTTTGTTCAGCCATTTCCAAATGGAACACATCTCCTTATATTTTAGTGTTTTTTTTTTTTTCTTTTTCCTTTGAAATGCCCCTTCCATTTGTTTTGCTTGTAAGTAGTAGGTCTCTTCTATTCTCCTCCCTCTTAATCCCTACCCACTCACTTGTTTCCCTGTTGAAATGGTGTGTGTGTGTGTGTGTGTTAGTAACTAGAGCAGAGTATTGAATCTGGAGTCAGAAAGATCCAAAGGATACTATTTAAACGTGGATAGGTTGCTTAACCCTTTGTTTGCTTCAGTTTTCTCAACTGGCGAAAAGATTCTCACAGAGATCTCATATGGCTACTTTCTTACTTAATGTAACTTTAAAAAAAAAAAAAAAAGAGAAGATCCAGCTAAGAGCCAGGGTAGCTAGATAGCCCAGTGAATAGTGTTGGGCCTGAAATCAGAAGCATTAAATTCAAATACCACTTCCCAACAATTACTAGCTAGGTGATCCTGGCCAAGTGACTTGACCCTGTTTGCCTCAGTTTGCTCATCTATAAAATGAGCTGAAAAGGAAACAGCAATCTACTCTGCCAAGAAAATCTTAAATGGGGTCATGAAAAGTCAGACATGACTGAATAGCAACAACAAAACTAAGAGCCAGCAAATAGTACAGGGTGTTCCAGAAATCTTACTACCATTTTAAGTATTAAAACTTTTGTGATACCATGTATAAAATGAACCTATATTTTTGATTAGATTTTCTTTTTTTGTAGCTCAGCTTCCATGGAGTCTTTCCATTACAGCCATGTAAATGAGACATGGGAGTGGTTCCTTCCAGCAAGGGCAAGCTCTAGCTGATCACATAATACTTTATACTTCAGTGAGTGCTCTGGGATGCCTCAGATTACCCTTAGAGCTGAACCTGTGTGTGCATGCAGAGTGATTAAGACCTGCTCCTGACTTTTCACTTTGCAAATGAAAAGAACAGATGTTTTACTAGTTCTACCTTAGCATCAGGATAACATGCATTACTTGTTGTTGAAATTTTAGACACTTTTTAAAGTTTTTCCACACTCCCTCAAAATTGTTAGAGGCAAAAATGAGTGGGTTTTGTTTTGTTTTTAACCAATGAAGTATATTCTTCTGAGGCAGCTAGGTGATTTAGTGGATTTTAGTGAAGTCAAAAAGACTTATTTTCCTGAGTTCAAATCTGTCCTTAGGCACTAATTAGCTAAGTGACCCTGGGCAATTCACTTAATGTATTAGCCTCAGCTTTCTCATTTGTAAAATGAATTGGGGAAGGAAATGGCAAACCACTCTAGTGACTTCACCAAGAAAATTCTAAAAGGAGTTGTAATGCTGGAGAATCTGAGGCAAGATAGAGATTAGATGAGCAGGACCAAGAGATCTTTATATGCTTCAACAACAATACTATATGATGATCAATTCTGATGGACGTCGCCCTCTTCAATAATGAGATAAACCAAATTAATTCTAATAGAGCAGTAATGAAATGAACCAACTATACCCAGCAAAAGAATTCTGGGAGATGATTATGAACCACTACATAGAATTCCCAATCCCTCTATTTTTATCCACCTGCATTTTTGATTTCCTTCACAGGCTAATTGTACACTATTTCAAAGTCAGATTATTTTTGTACAGCAAAGCAACTATTTGGACATGTATACATATATTGTATTTAATTTATACTTTAACGGGGCAGCTAGGTGGCCCAGTGGATAGAGCACCAGTCTTGAATTCAGGAGGACTGAGTTCAAATGTGGTCTCAGACACTTAACACTTCCTAGCTGTGTGACCCTGGGCAAGTCACTTAACCCCAGCCTCAGGGGGGGGAAAATTTAAACTTTAACATATTTAACATGTATTGGTCAACCTGCCATCTGGGGTGGAGAGAAGAGGGGAAAATTAGAACAAAAGGTTTGGCAATTGTCAATGTTGTAAAATTACCCATGCATATATCTGGTAAATAAAAACTATTTAAAAAAAAAAGAAAAGAAAAGATGCTCCAAGTCACTATTAATCAGAGAAATACCAATTAAGACAATTCTGAGATACCACTATACACCTGTCAGATTGGCTAGAATGACAGGGAAAGATAATGTGGAATGCTGGAGGGGATGTGGGAAAACAGGGACACTGATACATTGTTGGTGGAATTGTGAATACATCCAGCCATTCTGGAGAGCAATTTGGAACTATGCTCAAAAAGTTATCAAACTGTGCATACCCTTTGACCCAGCAGTGTTACTACTGGGCTTATATCCCAAAGAGATCTTAAAGAAGGGAAAGGGACCTGTATGTGCAAGAATGTTTGCAGCAGCCCTCTTTGTAGTGGCCAGAAACTAGAAAGTGAGTGGATGCCCATCAATTGGAGAATGGCTGAATAAATTGTGGCATATGAATATTATGGAATATTATTGTTCTGTAAGAAATGACCAACAGGTCGATTTTAGAAAGGCCTGGAGAGACTTACATGAAGTGATGTTGAGTGAAATGAGCAGGACCAGGAGATCGTCGTATACTTCAACAATACTATATAATGATCAATTCTGATGGATGTGGCCCTCTTCAACAATGAGATGAACCAAATCAGTTCCAATAGAGCAGTAATGAACTGAACCAGCTACACCCAGCAAAAGAACTCTGGGAGATGATTATGAACCACTACATAGAATTCCCAATCCTTCTCTTTTTGTCCACCTGCATTTTTTATTTCCTTCACAGGTTAATTGTATAATATTTCTAAGTCTAATTCTTTTTGTACAGCAAAATAGCTGTATGGACATGTATACATATATTGTATTTAACTTATACTTTACATACTTAACATGTATTGGTCAACCTGCCATCTGGGGGAGGAGGTGGGGGGAAGAAGGGGAAAAATTGGAACAAAAGGTTTTGCAGTTGTCGATGCTGAAAAATTACCCATGCATATATCTTGTAAATAAAAAGCTATAATAAAAAAAAAAGGAAAAAAAAGTGATTTTGAGCATTTTTCATATGATTATAAGTAGCTTTGATTTCTTTGACTGAAAACAGCCTGTTCATATTCTTTGACCATTTATCAATTGAGGAATGATTTGTATTTTTGTAAATTTGGTTCTATATTCCAGCTCTTTGAGAAATGAAGCCTTTAGCAGAGATACTTAGTATAATCCCCCACCCCCAGTTTTCTGCTTTTTAAAAAAAATGTTGGTTGACTTGGTTTCATTTGAGAAATTTTTTTTAAGTTTTATTTTTATATGTTTAATTTATATAGTCAAAATTATTTATTTTATATTTTGTGATCTGCATATTTTCTTTGATCCTAAATTCTTCCCTTATCCATAAACCTGACATAAACTGTTCCATGATCTCTTAATTTGCTTTTGATATCACCCTTTTAATGTAAATCACATGTCCATTTAGATCTTATTTTAAAAGATAGTATGAGATGTTGATCTGTACCTAATTTTTTGTCATATTGTTTTTCAGTTTCCTCTTCAGTTTTTGCTAATAATGAAGTTTTCCACTTGGGTCTTTGGGTTTATCATATGCTAGGTTACTATGATCATTGACTATAATGTAATTTTTACATAATCTCTACCACTTATCCACCATTCTATTTCTTAGCTAGTACCAAATTGCTGTGATAATTTATAATATAGTTTGACTCTGGTATGACCAGATACCTTCTTTCATTTTTAAAAATTTATTCTTTTGATATTCTTGACTTTTTTTTCTTCCAGATGAATTTTATTATTTTTTCTAATAGTAAAATAATTTTTTGATAATTTTGTTGGTATGCCACTGAATAAATATGTTAATTTCGATAGCACTAGCATTTTTATTATAGTGATTCAGCCTATCCATGAACAACTAATATTCTTCCAGTTATTCAGATCTGACTTTATGTGTATGAAAAATATTTGATATTTGTGTTGGCAGGGGGACTCCCAAGTATTTTATATTGTCCACAGTTGTTTTAAAAGGAATATATCTTTCTGTCTCTTGCTACTTGCTGAACTTTGCTGGTAATATACACAAATGCTTTATGACCTGTAGTTTTCCTAAAGTTGGTAATCATTTCAGTCTCTAGGATTTTCTAAGGATAACATCATATCATCTACAAAGATAGTTTTGTTTCCTTATTTCTTATACTAATTCCTAAATTACTTTTCTATTTGTCCAATTCTATTTTTTAGGGAATTATTTTCTTCAGTAAATTTTTATAAATTAAGTGAAGTTTATCCATGCTTTTGACTCCAAAAAGTGGAATACCTTTCCATAATAGATGATTGTTCCAAACTTCACAGAAGTTTTCAGATTCTACATGATTGACAATTTGCTGGGTATATTATTATGGAGAGATTCCTTTAGTGTATAGGTAGGACTAAATGTTCTCTAAGGTCCTTTCCGTCTCCCAAATGCTGTGATACTATTTAGGCAAGTACTCATGACCAATTCTAAAATTCTTTCCATTATAGTGGCATACGGATCCTTCTAGGCCTTTCACATCTCCCCTCACCTATATGCTCTGAATTCAGGACACTTCCTATATTCAAAATACGACACTATTTCTAAGAATATAGCTCTCCCTGAAAACCCCTTATAAAAATTATCTTTCAAACACATTACTGACCTTCTTACCTTTCTATAGCAATATTATATTAGCTGCCTGCCTAATGCCTACCCACTGGCAGCAACTTTTTCCAGTGTGAAATTGCTGCCAAAATAATCTTCCAAATGCATAGGTGTGACCATTTTACTTCTCTACTGAAAAACTTACAGACACCCCCCCCCCACACACACACACACACACTGCCTAAAGAATGAAAGACAAATTTATTTGCTTGGCACTTATAAGTTCCTGTACAATTTGGCTCTAATCTACTTAGCCAGCCTTATTTCATAACATTCTTCCAGCTAAACTGAACTACAAAACTGTTCACCAGCCTTATCCTATACTTTCCCTTTTCTGTTTACATATATTCAAAACTAAGTCTTCTTGACCTTAAAACACACACCTTGTTCTTGACCCATTAATCTTCTTTTCCTTTTTAAAAACTAACTTGGGGGGGGGGGCAGGGCAGAGCCAAGATGGCAGAGAAGGCACACATGAGAATCTGACCTCCTCTCACCGTCATTACCAATTTTTAAAATCATCCTCAAATATTGCGCTAGACTGGTAAAGTTCACGAAGATTGAAAGTATAACAACTCACCAGCAGAAGATAATATGGAATATCACCAGTAAAGGTTTGACCTGAGTGGTGAGAGTAGACTGGTGCAGGGTAGGGATAGAATTGGGAGTGGGGTGGCCTCTGGGGTTGGAAGGTTTGCATAGAGCTCTCTGCCATAGCCTGACTACTTTGCTTTGGTGGCAGAGTAGGGGACCAGCAAAGAAACCAGAGCCTAGGGTAGAGGGTACACTGAGGGACGACAGAACCTGAGAGGATCTGAATATGCCCACCCAGGACCAGAAGTGACTCAGTGCAGACCATAACACAGCTCTTCACGGCATTTTGCAGCTAGGGGCTCTTGTTGGGGGGCAGTCACAAACCTGCACTGCAGGAGCACAGCCAGGGCAGCCTCTCATCTACACAGTGAGGGGCTCGGCCTGGGGAAGTGGAATCTCCCCAGCTTGACTACCCTCCCCAGGCAGAGACACTTCCAGTGAGGTGAGGGATAGGGCAACTGCTAATACTGAAAGCAGGCATTTGTGAGGGGGCAGTGATACTTTTGCTGCTCTATCCCCAAGGCAGTCACTAATCCTCACAGAAGCTCCTGGCAGGACACTTACACAGCCTGGCCCTTGTTACCCAGGCCTGCTCACTTTCGTGTGGAGTTCTTCCCAGAGCCCTCCCACAGATCGGCTGTTCCTTGCAACCCACTGAGAGGACAGTTACTGTCCATATACTCATCCTTGTTCTGCAGAGGAAGCTGGTAATCTCTTTGCCCTGAAGGCAGACCCTGAAGGCTTTAAAAAAAAATGAGTAAAAAAATGAAGAAAATAATTGATAGCTTCTATACAGAAAGAGAATGGGTTTCCAATCCCAAGGAGATAAATAGCAAACAGCCTCCAGAAAATACCCCAAATAACGCTTTCCTAGAAGAGACTATTAAAAATCTCAAAGAGAGTTAGAAGAAAAATGGGGAAAGGAAAGAGAAGCTATGCAAGAGAGTAACAACTTCTTGAAATGTGAATTGGAAAAGGTAAAATATTCACAGGAAGTGCAGGGAAACAGAATTAGGGAATTGGAAAAGATGAAGAAATCATAGGAAAGGAAGATCTGTGAGTTGGAAAAGATAAAGAATTCCCAAGAAAGTAAGTAGGATTTGTGAATTGGAAAAAGAAAATAACTCACTAAAAAACAAAATTTAGTGAAATGGAAAACAATTCCATAGAGCAAAAGAACTCATTTAAAAACTCAATTGGACATATACAAAAAGAAGTAAAAAAAGCTAATGAAGAAAATAACTCATTAAAAATTAATATGGCAGAAACTAAGCATTGATCCACACTTAACACCGTACACCAAGGTCAGGTCAAAATGGGTTCATGATTTAGGCATTAAGAATGAGATTATAAATAAATTAGAGGAACATAGGATAGTTTACCTCTCAGATCTGTGGAAGAGGAATGAATTTATGTCCAAAGAAGAACTAGAGATCATTATTGATCACAAAGCAGAAAACTTTGATTATATCAAGTTGAAAAGTTTTTGTACAAACAAAACTAATGCAGATAAGATTAGAAGGGAAACAATAAACTGGGAAAACATTTTTACAGTCAAAGGTTTCGATAAAGGCCTCATTTCCAAAATATATAGAGAATTGACTCTAATTTATAAGAAATCAAACCATTCTCAGACAATTCTCAGATGAAGAGATTGAAATTATTTCTAGCCATATGAAAAGATGCTCCAACTCATTATTAATGAGAGAAATGCAAATTAACACAACTATGAGATACACACTACACACCTGTCAGATTGGCTAGAATGACAGGGAAAGATAATGCTGAATGCTGGAGGGGATGTGGGAAAACAGGGACACTGATACATTGTTGGTGGAATTGTGAATACATCCAGCCATTCTGGAGAGCAATTTGGAACTATGCTCAAAAAGTTATCAAACTGTGCATACCCTTTGACCCAGCAGTGTTACTACTGGGCTTATATCCCAAAGAGATCTTAAAGAAGGGAAAGGGACCTGTATGTGCAAGAATGTTTGTGGCAGCCCTCTTTGTAGTGGCCAGAAACTGGAAACTATGTGGATGCCCATCAACTGGAGATTGGCTGAATAAATTGTGTTATATGAATATTATGGAATATTATTGTTCTGTAAAAAATGACCAACAGGATGATTTCAGAAAGGCCTGGAGAGACTTACATGAAGTGATATTGAGTGAAATGAGTAGGACCAGGAGATTGTTGTGTGCTTCAACAATAATACTGTATGATGATCAATTCTGATGGATGTGGCCATTTTCAACAGTGAGATGAACTAAATCAATTCCAATGGAGCAGTGATGAACTGAACCAGCTACACCCAGCAAGGGAATTCTGGGAGATGACTATGAACTACTACATGGAATTCCCAATCCCTCTAATTTTGTCTGACTACATTATGGATTTCCTTCACAGGCTAATTGTACAATATTTCTAAGTCCGATTCTTTTGGTACAGCAAAATAGCTGTATGGTTGTTAGGATCATATTAGGTGCTAAGTCAGTTGTCTGGTACTTAACAATTCTCCAGCTCAGAGTTCACACCTTTAAAAGGAGATTACACTTTTAGACTTCTGAAAGGAGTTTACACCTTTAAAGGTATTAGCTCATTGGCCCCTTAAGGAGTTCCTACAAGGCCATGAGGTACTTACAAGCCCATTCTCTGGGAGGATAAAAGGAGCCAACATTGAATCTAGAGGGCAGTCTAGATTGAGTCAAGGACAAGACTTTCCAGGAGAACTTCAGGGAAGCTGGAGGAGATTCAGACTCCTGGATGCATTTTGGGATTATTGAACTGGAACTAAAGCCAAAGTTGCCTCCCCAGAAACTCCCCAAAGAGATCTGCACCCAGAGAACGATTATATTCTAGAGACAACAGAATATCACATTTGGTCATGTATACATATATTGTATTTAATTTATACTTTTAACATATTTAACATTATTGGTCAACCTGCCATCTGGGTGGGGGAAGGGGAAGAAGGGGAAAAATTAGAACAAAAGTTTTGGCAATTGTCAATATTGTAAAAATTACCCATGTATATATCTGGTAAATAAAAACTATTTAAAACAAAACAAAAAACTAACAGGTTAGTTTAAACAGGAGACATTTCCAGACCTCCTCACATAAAAATAATCTCACCATTAAGTTTTCCTAGTACAATCTGTCAGGCTCCCCTTTATCTCTATTACTTTCTGATATATTTAACATTCATATTTGTGTGTGAGAATGTGTATAAAACATCCCTTCCCCAATTAAATTATAAGCTCCTTGTGGGCAGGAAGGGTCATTAGTCATTTTTGTTGTAATTCTGGAGAAACTGTGGCAAGATAAAAGATTAGAGAGATTTTTTTTTAATATCTTATTTGGATTTCTGAGAGGGAGAGATTTTTCTGGGAATAAAGGTTTTTTGGTCCATTTTGGTCCCAGGGCTAATGTCTTTTAAAGCATTCAGCATCAGCCTCAAATGTGAGAGTCTAATGATTTATATATGGTTCCAGTGATCAGGGTAGACAAAGGCAAAGGGTGGATTCTGAACACTGAAAGCAGGAATTTCCAGGGATGAACAGGGTGGGGGGGGGTGACGACCATAAATTCTTATAAATTAGGAGTTAAGGAGGTAGTCAAACTAGAGACAGGAATTCTGGAACTTAGAGGTAGAGGATGCCAATTAGTTATCTGAGATAGGACATGTGGAGTTTTAACTTCTGGAATGCCAGATTGGCCACATCTCTACAGCCCTAATTATCTCAGCCCTAATGAACAGGAAAGGGGGGTTGCAGCCTGGGGGATTGAGACAGAACAATTAAGGGAATTGAGGCAGAACAATAAAAGGAAACTGTGACACAACATTATAACTCCTGCACTTCTCTACACATAATGGAATTTTAAACATTCCTTGAATTAACATCTTCCCTATTGAATTCTAAAAATTTACCATTACAAAAATTACTAAACAACTTTTAAAAAAAATGACCAAATAAATAAAAGCTAAAAGAAGAGTTGCCAATTCTGCTTGCCTGATCACCAAACTAGTTATCTGACATTTTGTAGCACAAAATGAAATCCTGCATTGAAGTATCAGTTGATTTAATTTTATTCTTCAGTTACAAAATATTAAACGTTATGACTCCTTATGCTCAGATCTTACATTTCTTGTCACCTTTGGAATTAAGAAAAAAATTGGCCCAAGAAAAAAGTTAATTCATTAATTATGATGGCCATGTTATTCAAGATAATAATTTCTTGATCAAAAACCAAATGATACGCATTTTCCAAGTGTTCCCTTTAGGATGATCCTAACAAATCCAAACCATGACATCAGCCTTCAAAGAAAGTTCTAAGTTCCAAATTTACTTTAAACTATTTTTAAAAACCCTCACTTTTTTCTGTTTTACTGAAAAGATAAAGTTCAGATGGTAGTCCATCCTGAAAGGTCAGGAAAATCCCAATATTCCCAATGTGGTTTAGATTGAGAGTTCAGACATATTAATTTATCACATTTCTTGAAATAGAGTAAGATTCACACTATTTTCCCTACAACCACTACTGACCATGTCATCAAAGAAATTAGACCAGCTGAGAGAAGACAAATTAGTCTGAAGAAGACAACTTTGACTTCCTTAGAGTGGAAACAAGAGCAGCTTTGGGATTCAACAAAAGCCCAAGCTTTGAGAGCTAGCAGAGAGCTATACATACAATAGGGGAAAATTCATGAATATATCAGGAAGATAAAAAAGGCTTCCATCCAATGAGAGCTGTGAGTTAAATTCATATGTGTTCTCTAAGATTGAGTCTACTTCCAAAGAATTCTGTATTTATGTCAGATTGGGTCTCTAGGTAATAAACTTTTAACAAGCTTTTAATAACACTGGTTTTGAAGAAAATTCAAGTGAACTCAACTCAAGTGAATGTCTTATACATAGAAAATAGAACATTTTAAAGACTCTTGCAGGTCACATAATTCACTTCAGTGACCAATTGGTCTATTCACCTGAAAAATAATTATTTCTGAAATATATCCAATAAAAGGCCATCTAGTCTTTATGTATCTCCAATGAGTGCTCCCCTTCTGAGGGAATTCATTACAGGTTTTTATAGCTTGAACCACTGGAAATTTTTGCTTAAACCTCAAGCCTAAATTATGGTTTTTGTATTGTCCACTCACTCACTACTTCTAGATCTTCCTTCTATGATCAAGGACAAGCCCCTCACTATATTTGCAATTATCATGTCTCTCAAGAAACTTTTCTTCTTCAGACCCAATATTCCCAGTTCTTTCAAAGGATTTTTTGTTTTTGAGGAAGGGAAAAAAGAAGAAAATAAACATCTACACAGCACCTACTATGTGCCAGATACTGTACTGTGTTTTTTTGTTTGTTTGTTTGTTTGTTTTTTAACAAATGTCTCATTTGTTCTTCATAACATCCTAGGAAATAGATGCTAGATGTTGGGGAGTGGTGGCTGGATCCCAAAAACATACTGGAGTTTTTGGGCCAGAATTACAAAGTGTCTCAAAAGAATTTGAAGGCTTAGACAATCTCTAAGATGGCAAAGATTTTATTTTGCTTTTATTAATGGACTTAATTTTCAAAAAGAAGTTTTAGTCATTAACAAGGGGAAAGTCAAGAGCTAAATTTCTTAGTAACAAGGGGAAAAATGTCATATGTCAGGCAAAGTGCCAGAGAAGTTGCTATCATAAGGCAGACAATTCCACAAAGAAGTGGGGTAGGAGTACCTTCTTTTATAAGAGAAAAATAACCTCCAGCATTGACACCATAATTTGGCCTTCTGATTGGATGCAGTAACTGTGGAGTCATGATAATTTTATCAATCATAATAATTTTGTCAATGCAAAATTCAATAAGGGCAGACTGTAATAAAGGCCAATTTAAGGAAAACAAAGACCTAATTAAAAACAAAAGGTCCACTTAAGAGAGATAATTCTATAAGTGTTCCTCCTTGCTTGCCTCTGGGAGTAGCTTGGACAGTAAAATCCAGGCCCTCTTTTTTTTTTAATGCTCTTTCTTATAACCTGCCCAACTACCAAAGACTAGGGGTCATATACCCCATACAAAGGTTCGGTAATTTGCCCTGAACCACACAGCTATTAAATGCCTCAAGCCAGATCTGAGCTTAGGTTTTTTTGACTCCAAACCAATGTTCTAGCTACTGGGCCACCAGGTGCTTCTGCTGACATGATTCTGTACCAAAATGGAATTTTGAAAAAGTTATTTAATTCTGAAGCCTCAAATCTTGTAGGAATTTTGTGGCAACAATTCATACATGAATATGGGAAGGGGAAAAAAGCAGTGTCTCAGAGTCTTAAGAATGAAGAGAAAAAAAAGATTTCTTTCAACTTAAAAAAGATAACAATCCTGTTTGCCTTCCATTTGTTGGGCAACTGACAATTGTTCTAGTTACACATTCAGCCCCTGCTGATGTGTTTTGGTTAGAAAAACAAATTAGTCAGTAGGTCAAAATGAAAAGTCTTTTAGAGGTCATTATGGAAACAGGTTCTTTGTCAGACAAGAGCCTGTTTGGGAGGAGACATCAAAATTTCTGGGCCATGATTGTCAAGGGGAAGCTTTTTAACTGCTTCCTGCTGTCCTGTCATTTTGTACTAACCCCAAATGGTTGTGTTAAATTGATGTCATCTTTCTAATTTGTTTCACAGAAGAATTTTCCTTTCTTAGTTAACAATGGAAATATTTGCACACATTGAAAAAGGCAAAGCAGTTTTTATAATTAAAATTATAAAAACCAATAAGTTAGATAGATGCATTTATTTACCTAAGAATATCATTAGTTGATTTTTCAAAACGATAGAATAGCTTCCTAGTTCTATGATACAAGTATTAGTACCCTCTCTAACTAATTCTCCCAAATTGGACTTTGTAGAAATTAAGGTTCCCAGAAATTAACTAACTTTATCTCCCTTCAGGGTTTTAGGAGTAATTATAATGGACTGAAGTTTCTAATATCACTTCTCATGAGCCCCTACTAGTGTCTTCCCCCTTGATTATCCAGATGATATGACTTTACCAACTAGAATTAACTAGCTTTTAGTTAGGATATTTAATAAGGTATCATAATAAGATAAGTTTATGTAAAAAAAAACCAAAAACAAAAAAAAAACATTCTTCTAAAAATTCTGGGACCCCTTCTGACATTAATACATACAAGAGTTCCTAGGAAAGTAAACTCAAGCTTCAACAATATAGGTGAATTTAACTCAGTGTCTTGAGAAATGAAAGTGATGAGGTTAGTGGCAATGCAGATAATTGTGGAAATCCCTTTCTGGTTAGTGCAGGTCCTTTGTGAAAGAATTCACAAACCCGAAGAGTTTTAGGTGGCAAAAATGGAAGTTTATTGTTGGATAGGAAGCCAGCTTTGCTAGGAAGTCTGACTTCCTCAGAGACAAGTCCTGTTAATGAAATGGGATTAGCACTGAGAAGAGAATGTCTCCACAGCAGGCTGGGTCCTACTTTGGACATTCTACAAAGAAGTGAGTTTGAAATTTCCCTTTAAAAAGGAATATTGAGGCTCAAGTTTCAGGTTAAAAAGAAAGCCAAAATCTGGAGGCCTAGATGCTTATCAAAATCAGGCCCAGATCTCCAATTGGAATTTTCTGAAAAGGGTCTGGCATCCCCAGTGGATCATTGAGGTAACTTGCCTTAGAAAGGCCCATTTGAATGAAGCCACTTAACTTGTCTGGGGAGATATGCTTCTCAGGAGGGCCTGAGACTCGAATCTCCCTTCTTTACAGATCAAAAGGGAACACAGTTTTAGAGTATTAATTTTACAGATTAAATTTCTGGGACAATTTCAAAGTGATAATTTTAAACAGAACACAGTTTTGTTTTGTTTTGTTTTTTTACAGAGTTTACCCACAGCCAAAGTCCTTTTTTTCTTCCTAGAATATTCTTACATTTCACCCTGAGGTATGTAAAGTCTGGGCCTTTAGAGTTCCAAATCTGACCCTATTGCTACCCTGAAGAAGTCATGCTTTTCAAAGCTGTCCTCAGAGTGTCTAATTTGTCCTGTCTCCACTGGTGTAGTTTCTTCAATGATTTGGTCAATAGGGATTGTGGGGGAAAGACTGTGATTTTTCCTCTGAATTTACTTCTTCCCTTTCCTACCCTCTACACTTTCACCTATCTCTCTTCCACTCCCTGGCCTGTGGTAGGGACAATACTCCTGCCAAAAATCTCCTTCTCTGAAATATGTTGGATTATTTAAATTTTTTCTATCAATCCTGTTCCCAATCCTGACATCTCATTCCATCAAATGCTGGAAACATTCTTTCCCAATTTGATTAGATAAATTGTTGGGATTCATTTTGTGCTTTTGATTGATCTATTGATTCAAAAGAGGTACCCAGGAATTGTTTACACTTATTTTATATTTTTGTTTCCATATTGCAAAGAGTTATATTATCTGACAAAAGTATCATGCTTGTTAATAATAATCATCTTGTTAGACTACATTATTTGAAGACAGAGGATACCACTTTTACATAGGTTCACTTAAAGTTGACTTTTTAAACAAAAAAGTAGTAGAAGTTGACAGAACACCTAGAACTTAAATCTACTATGGAGTAAAACAACAAAAAAGAATATTATATGGGGAGGGCAGATAGTTCAGAGATAGTTTGCACTATCTGGAAATAATTCTTCAGCTTCTTAGCACTGGTCTCATTGTCACATTCCAATAGTTCACAAACAAAAGCTCTGTTCAAAGCAGAATATAATTTGGTCTGGGCCCAGTGTTGGCGTAGGTTCCCAGGAAACAATTTGCCTTTTGATCCACAATAGAGATAAATGTGATCTTCATAATAACTCTCAGTGATTTAAATATTGTTATAAATCATTACTTTGTATTTTAAATATAGTGATTAATATTAAGATTTACTTATTTAAGTAAAATGTCTACTTTTGGAAAAAGTTATAATTTAGTAGAAAAGGATGCTAGAATATTCATCTTAATTAATCACATCAATGGCATAGAAACCTGGTTATTCAAACCATAATGTTATAATTATGGCATCTTTGTTTACCTATTAGCAGTATGTTTTAATTTTTGGTCAAATACCAAGGAGTAAAGTTGCCCTTGAACATCTAAACCTATAAAATTGTGTCACAGTTTGCTTGGTACAGTTATTTATTAAAAATATGTCACAAGGGCAGCTAAGTGGTGCAGTGGATAGAGCACCAGCCCTAAAGTCAAGAGGACCTGAGTTCAAATCTGGTCTGACACTTAACACTTCCTAGCTGTGTGTCCCTGGGCAAGTCACTTAACCCCAACTGCAAAAAAAATGTATATATACATTTTTTTATAATAACAGTCAGGCATTTATTCTTTACCTGTGTGCCAGGTACTAGAAATATAGAGAATAAAACCATCCTTAGTCATAAGGAACAATATTATGTTCTAATGGGAAAGACAACATGTACATGTTAAGGTATATACAGAATACATATGCAGAGAATAAAATACAAGGAAGGTAGATACAATGTAGTTAGGGAGGAATGGGGAAAGCTTTATGTAGAAGATAATATATCTTGAGCAAGAAAGAAATTAGTTTTGTGAGGTAGCAATGAGGAGGGTGTTCATTCCAGACACAGACGACCAGTACAAAGGTACACAGACAAAATAGATTGTATTATATGTGAGGAACAGAAAAAAGGCCAATTTGGCTGGATCATAAAAAGAGTAATGTCTAGTGAGGCTGGAAGCAGGCTGTGTGAGAAGCCAAGCACAGGAATTTATATTTGATTTTAGAAGTGAATGGTAGTCTTTGACATTTATTGATTAGAAGCATTACATGCACAAAGATGAATATAAGGAATTTCACTTTGACATTCTATACAGAAGGTAGATTGGCATGGGAAAAGATTGTTAAAGAGATCAATTTGGAGACTTGCAATAATGTAGGGGAAAAGTGAAATAGGCTTCAGCTAAGGTAGTATTTCTGTGAATAGAAAAAAAAAAAAGAGCTTAAATGGGAGAGATTACAAACAGCAAGTTTGGCTATGTGGGACAGTAATGGTCAAGGATAGTATCAAAGTTACATACCTGGGAGACTTGGGAAAATGGTGATGCCTTTGACAAATAGGAAATTTGGAAGAAGGAAGAGATTTAGAGGTTTTGTACTATATTCTAGAGTTTCATATTGGATATACTAAATTTGAGATCTTCTCCAGGACATTATATATTTTATAAGCATTTAAAGAAAAACCTACACAATACACTTTTCTTTAAAAAAGAAAAACAAAACAAAACAAAATCTTATTTATCATCATTGAATTAATGTGTATTTGAAACCAGACTCAATCTCTAATTTTCATACTCTAGGACCAATAATATTCTCCTCACACTAGATAGGAGATTTGTCCTTTTCTTTTAGTTAGCTCTTTCATCCTTGATAGTAAACATTTTTTCTGAATTTTGTAATAGTGTCATTTTCTATATATGCTCATCACTGTATGAACATAGCTATTTATGGAAAATTCTACTAGTGTCGTGGATATATCCACAAATAAAGCTCATCTAAAGGCTAGGCATCAAAAGTAAGGATGAAAGGGCCCTTAACAAGAAGCATAACATACAACAATAGATACCAAGCAGACATATGGCCTAAATGTAAAATATATTATCATATTAAAATTAGAGAAGAAAAAATAAAAGAGATACACAAACAAAAGTGCTTCTCAGAAAATAAAGTGTATATAATATATTTATTGTTTCTTTTAGTTTCTTTTACAATCTTCTTTCTTGATCTTTCTTGTATACCAAAA
Source organism: Sminthopsis crassicaudata (assembly GCF_048593235.1). Taxonomy (NCBI): domain Eukaryota; kingdom Metazoa; phylum Chordata; class Mammalia; order Dasyuromorphia; family Dasyuridae; genus Sminthopsis; species Sminthopsis crassicaudata. Next base: position 168,442,115 of record NC_133618.1, on the reverse strand, counting down.
TGTTTGTGTTTGGAGATAATTAATGTTATTTCTATACATATATGTATATGTATATGTATATATATATTAAAGGTAGCATGAACCAAAGGAACAGACAGCCAGTAGATCTGGACTCCAAGGACCTCAGTTTGCATCCTTACTCTCCCAGGTATTAGATGTATGATTCTGGGTAAGTCATTTTTCCCTTATGTAAATTCCTTAGAAACCTACCTATAGAACAAAAGAGTTGCTTCTAAGGTATATTCCAGCTCTAAATCTATAATAATAGATTTAGAAACCCACTCCATGGGGTCAAAATGAAAAAAAAAACATATTTTGTGTATAAGCTTTTTTAGACATTCTGTTTGGGGAATTCTTGCCTAACTTCTGGCCATATTTTTCTGTTTTGTCCTTTTACATCCTTATGCTTCTGTGTTTTCTAACTCATGCTGCTGAGTTTTGGGTACAGAATATATCTTGTCTCTGACCTATGCCTGCTCAATGAAAACTGGCACTGTTGTCTTGAAAATCCAAATGGCTGTTTCAGTAATTCCACTCTTATTCCAGTGGCAAACAGGCCCTGTAAGAGCAAGCTAACTGTTGATCATTCTCCATACATAGCCTTAGAACTGGACTAGATTTTTCCCTGGCTCAACTACCCAGCAACCAGCAGAACTGTATACATAATGACACACTGGATTAGCCTGTTTTCCTCTTTTAAAGGTACTCTATATCCCTCTCCTAGTTACAAATCCAAACTAAACTAAATAGAACATGAATTTTTGTCAAACGGACATACCAAATGGTTTCACTGTACAGATATATGTGTTGTGGCAGCAGCTCATTTTTCTGGAAGGCCCAAAAAGAAATATGCACATTTAGACTGGCATATCTTTTTTGGGAAGCCTATGAAAATATATCTTCTATTTTGTGTAATCAGTTATTTTTTGAAGATTTCTTTAATTTCAAAATTTGTTGATGTTGTATACTAGAGCTAAGGAATGATAAGGAATTTTTAACATTTTCATTTATATTTGTCAAGTTCATAATTCATATAAATAAATGGATAGCTAGAAATGTATATAGATATAGTTGCAGAGCTACTCACTGACAATGGAGTCAGGAGGCCTCTATCATGGCTAATCATGATGCTTATTACCTGTGTATTCAATGGTCAAACTGCTTATTCACCCTGGACCTCAGTTTACTTGTCAGTAAATTTAAACTATTGGAATAGATGGCCTCTGAAGTTGCTTTAAGGCTCAGATCTATGATCTTATGGTTCTTCAGGTAGGAAAGATTTTAGTATATCCACTTTGAGTCTGAGTCTGAGTCTGAGATATGGAGGTCCCCCAGAAAAGAATGAAATCAGGACTAACCATCTTGATCCCATTAACTCTCATTCAATGATTTTTTCATCATCCCACTTGTAACAATACAAGGAAACCATATGCCAAAAGAAAACATGTTTGCACTAGAGTTCTTAGGGGACCACAAAGCAAAGGCACTGAAGAAAAGAGGGCCAATTTGGGAATCAAAAGATTTGTGGAATCTCAATGTCTCTACTGATAATGTGGGATTTGGGGCAAGTTGAGTCTTTATTAATATAGCTGGAACAAGAAAGAGTATAATGTAAGTCTTTCCCATAGTAAGTCTTTTATTGTGGTAGGAACAATTTGAAAAAGCATTTTAGCAGATGGCAAATAACCACACACTATCATATAATCCTGATTCATAGTATTGATGGGAGGAGAAAACAATATAAGGTAGCTGTCTTTTATAAAATATTTCTTGATTAAAAAGAAAAGCTGTTGGTAGAGTTGCCATGGGTGTGGGCCACTGGACTATTGAAGAAAATGGTTAATGCGATTACATGGCTCCTGGCTAAATTATAAAGAAGGAAACACTTATCATCCTTGTAAATTGGTCCCAAGCAAATGTGAGTCTCCAGCAAGAGATCCCCTCAGTATTCATTAATTCAATATTGAATAATCTTTGAATAATCTTAAATGTAGTATATGATGCTAGATGCAGGACTGATGTATTACAGAAAAAAAAAACTATATACAAATATCAGTTGAGACAAAGATTCATTTCAATTGAAGAATGGAAGGTCTATACTTAATCCATGATGACCACTTGTTAGAATTTTCTATGAACCCTAATCTATAGAAAGTCAAATGTTCTATGAACAATCAATCACTTATTGAGTAATAGGCATATATTGCCTGGGCTAGACACATAGGGTACAAAAACAACCAAGACTGTTCTTACCCTCAAGGAGTTTACATTCTATCAAGGGAAATTATATGGTTATATATATAAATAAATACAAAATATATTTTAGGTAAATACAAAGAATTTTCAGGGAAATACCAGTAGCTAGGGAGAATTGGAAAGACCATATAAGAAGAGCACTTGATTTAAGCCTTGAAGGAAGTTAGGCAGTCAGAAGAAGAAAATAAAGTTGAAGTTCTTTCCAGTCATAAAAGGACAGCCTATGCAAAGTTATGAAGACAAATATGCTGCTAACTGCAACATAAAAAGTTGTGATTTGTCTTATGTGACATATAAAAAGTTTAAGAGATAATTAATTAAAGCTTTTTGAAGCTTATATGGAAGCTTGGAAGAATGGGTGCTCTTCTTGGAAGAATGCCCTTCAGATAGCAATCAACTCTGATGAGTTAACAATTAATGAGAAGAATTAATATCATAATAATAGGTAGATTTATTCTAATGAGGATCTTGAGATAACTGAAGGGTCCTTCACACCTGTTTGTCTAGAACACAAGAGGCTGTTTCACTTAAAATCTCTTTACTTTTAGATCTGATCTAAACTTTACTAGTTGGGTGGGGTTTGAACAAGATTGAGGAGAATGTTGAATCCAATTTCATTATCAGCCCTATTTTTCAGGGGCTAATTTGAACTAGTAGAAAATGAGGAAATAGGAAGGGAAGGAGGTGAGAAAATTTTACCTATGCAGATCAGGCAGTCAGTCAGACAAAAAACATTTATCAAGTACCTAATTATGTGGTAGGCATTGTGCTGCTCACTGGGGAAACAAAATAAAAGGGGTGGGAGAGGAAGAAGAAAAAGGCAATTCCTTGTTCTCTAGTTGCTCACTACAGCTTGCCTGCTGGAGAGAGCTGCCTGGGGCCCTCTGAAATGTTAAGTTACCCAAGGCCAAATGGCAGCAGGACTTTCAGGCCTAGTCTTCCTGACTCCATGATTGTCCTTCACTCCACAACAACATGTTCCCGTAAAGCATTATTGCCATGAGAAGTTTTGAATGCACACAGAGGAAAAGATATCCTGAGCACTACAAACAACTGTCCTCATTAGCTAGCTCACTCATTCTTCTCTCCCCTTCTTCATGTTCCCCAGTCATAAGTGCCATCCAGGAAGCAAATACAATATACTGAGCAGCCCCAACACAAACATGCAGCTGCCTTTAAAAAGTGAGCCTACTGAAATGAGATTAAAAAATAATAAGATTTTCCTGAAGTTTATGCTGAAGGACGAACTCATGCAAATCTGGCTGATTTATCCTGTGCTGCTCCCTGGAGAGGATGCACCAGGGAAGCAATTTGTATCTTTTTAACTAAGACAGGAAGCTCTGAAGTCAGCGAGTTGTCTAGCTCTGCAAGGATCCAGGCTAATCATGGGGAAAGGTGTCAGATCTGAAGCTTGTGTGTGTGGCGTTAACTACACATGATTCCTCCTCCCTTCCTGTCCAACCCCCCAGCCTTTATAGTGATAGTAATACAAATGCTCCAGTTTTCCAAGTACATTGTGATGCTGAGATTGTTGGTGGCATAAAGTCCATTTATAATTATGCCTCTTGCACTCCTTGAGCCTATTTCCTTTCAAAAAGTGCTTTTGCTGCATTCTTTTTATTTGACCCTCACTTGCCTAGGTGGGTTCATAAGGGCAAGTATCAGCATTCCCATTTTACAGGGGATGTCCTGAGACAGTTTGGATATTGAATCAGGGATAGAGTCAGGATTAACCAACAGATCAATAAACATGTATTAAGCACCTATTCTGTGCCTGACACTGCACGCCATTGTTCCCTGTAGCATGTCACACTTTGTGATAACAGGAAAGAGATATTAGAAGAAATGTCAGGCTCTGGAAATTTTAGAGGGGTTAAACAGAATCAGGGATTTGAATCACTTGAACACATGGACAATTATCTATTGGAAATCCAATTCAACCAAATACCTAGTAAGTTAAATTTAAATTAAATTTAGTAAGGCTTGAGCCAGGGACTGAGGATGCAAAAGCAAACTGAGCAAAATCTCTGCTTTCAAGTGGCTTGCATACTGTTGCAAGGAGGTGGGAGGGTGGGGAGGGAGAATACAACATATAATCAGAAGGCACATGCTTATAATTGTTTGAGGAAGAAAAAAGAAGAAATTACTAATGGGATCAGAATAACAGAATTCATAGTTAGAAGAGACCTCAGTGACCATGTAGTCCAATTCACACCCCAAAGGATGACTCACAATAATGTACCTGATACATGGTCATCTAGCTTTTTACTTAGAAACTGCCATTGATGGGGATCCTATTAGCTTTAAGGAAGCCCATTTATCTCACTTTTGTATAGTTTGGTTAGAAAGATTTTTCTTTCTTTTTTTTCTTTTTCTTCCTGACTTCAAGTTTCAACTTGTCTCTTTGCAACTTATAATCATTGCTTCTGACCCAGCCTTTTGGATCCAAACAAGACAAGCATGATTGCTGCTCCACTTGGTAGTCCTTTCAGTACTTGAAGATATCTACCATTCCCCATGGCCATCATGTATATATATATATATATATACATACATGCACACACACACTCACACACACATATTCTTTAAAATGCCAAATTGAATACAATGCTCTGGATATAGCTGTACCAGGAGAGTGGTTATATCACTTTATTTTTGGAAGTTCCTCTTTTGATGGATACCAATATTACATTAACCTTTTTGGCTGCCTCCTTCAACATACCTATGATTCATGTTGAGTTTACAAGCCATTAAAATCTCCTTATTGTTTTCAGAACAAATACTTTCCATCTATACTTCTTCCACCTTATACTGGTTAAAATGGCTTTTTTGGACCCAAGTGTTAGGCTTAATATTTATCCTTATTGCATTTCTTCTAATGATATTCAGCTCAATGCACCAGCCAGCTGAGATCTTTGTAGATCCTGGTTCTGTCACCTAGTATCTTAATTTTTTCTTTAATCTTTATGTTCTTTGCAGATTTGATGAGTGCATCATTTATGCTATTATCCAAATCATTGATAAACATGTTAATAAAAAGCATAGTTCCCCGGTGGCCCTCCTCTAAGTATTCCTAGTCAAGTTGACCTTGCAAACCTAACAACTATGCTCTCCTATTCATAGCCACTTCTAAATCTCTCTTTTTGTATTACTGTCTCTTCCCTCTCTAACATTGTAATGTCATTTTGGTCCTCTTCCAGTATGAAAGTCATCAATCAATGCAGGCTCTGTTCTCTTCCATTTTTTTAAAAGATGGTACAGTGGATAGACTTTGGGTCAGAAGTCAGGAAAACCTGACTTCTAATTATACACTGATCAGTCGTGTCCTAGATAAGTCATCTAAACTGTCTTCCTCAGCTTCCTTAACTGTACAACTTTCCAGGATCAAATGAAACCTATAAATATAAATGGTAAATATTATTATTATTATTTTTTAAGGTGGGATTAAGTGACTTGCCCAGGGTCTCACAGCTAGGAAGTGTTAAGTGTCTGAGACCAGATTTCAACTCTGCTCCTCCTGAATTCAAGGCTGGTGCTCTATCCACTGCACCACCTAGCTACCCCCATAAATATTATTATTATTATCATTTTGAAAGTCAGAATATTTCCCACAATCTTGATTTTTCAAAGATCAATGGCATTAGTTTAACTATCATATTCATCACTTCTTTCAGTATCAGAGAATATAGTTCAGCCAAGCCTGATGAGTTGAATTCATCATCTTATCAATCAATTAGGAATTAATGTGGGCCTCATTTAAGTGCTAGGTACTAAGATTGCAAATATAAAAATGAGACAAAAGGGAAGATGCCATCATAAGACACTATTAAGGCAGGTTATTAAGCCTTTAAGATGTTTGCTAAAAGGAGTTAGCAAAGAACTGGAGTACCTACAGTTTCTTTTATAGGAAGAAAAAAAGAAAAACTTCTGGAGTGAATATCTACAATACAGTAGCTGTGGGATCATGATAATTTTGTCAATGCTAGACTCCCAAAGAATTCTACAAGAGCCCACTACAATAAAGGCCCACTTAAGGGTGACAAAAAGCCCACTTAAGGATAAGATAATCTTGTAAATGCTCCACTCAGCTTGTCTGGAGAAAGTAGATTCAGAGGTTAAATGACTACTAATTATCTTAAGTTGGATTTGAACTCAGACTTTCCTAACACCAGCCTCACTGCTCTTATCCCTAGCCAAAGAAAAATGATTCTCTGTTGGTTACAGGAGAACCATGGAATGTAGAACTGGAAGGGACCTTATAGAAGATGTTCACCTTAGAGAAAAGATAGCACTTGGGTAATGGAAGAGGAAGTATTTGCAGGAGGAGAATTGAGCTCTTATGAGAAGATACAACTGATCCATGACTTTGTGTGGTGGGCAGTGAGTAGGTATTTGATGAAACAGAAGAGAGGTTCAGAGAATTCATTCACTCTAAATAAAAGAAGGCCTCGTATATGCTGAAGAATGCTTGCTTATTCTGGCTGTGCAAAGGATCAGATGAGGTCACAGATGGGAAGGAGATTGAAAGGACCCAGTATCCTAATGCATCACATTATTATTATAACCCAGTTATACTCTTTTGCTTCCCTTTAAAATGTTAGAACTGACTTTCAGGAAATAAAATTCTAAGGGATAAATACAAGGTGGTTCTTTCCTTTAGGAAATCAGGATGAGGAGGAAGCAAGTTGGGAGAAGCAGGTGAAGGAAAGGGAATTTTTCATCAGGAAAGAGGAAAAATTGTAAGGTTTATGCTTAATTAGGTCAGATGCTCATTCTCCTCAGAGTCTCCTGCTTGCCTAGAACTTCTTTTGAAGTTAGTGGAAGCCCTGGGCAAAGGAGAAAAAAGAAACAAGAGAATTGAAATTGAGCCTTCTCTATATACATAAAAAAAAAATCACCCATCAACCCTTTTTAAAGCTTGAATACTAATAAATTCAACTACCTATACTATCAGTTTAGGAAGAAAGCCTTTAACACAAGGAGAAACCAAGTTCCCCAAAGGGAGAAGAAAGGTTGAATCAACTCTATTATCTTGTTAATCTCAACAACAACTACTACTTTGGGAAAGTCTTCAGGATATTATTGAACAGGTAAACCTGATGACTTTGATATTCTCTCTAAAGTGAAAGGAAATAAAGTTAAAGATAAGACTATAAATTTAATTCCAGAATAATGTAGGATGGTGGAGGTGAGTTTTCCAGTAGGGAGTATTGGTGGGAAGGGCCCCTAACTGGGAGTGAAGAAACTTGGGTTCTCTTTATGGCTCTGCCATTAACTCTGTGACTTTAGGCAAGTTATTTCAGCAGCTGGATTAAATGTCAAGCTGAGGAATATATTTTTATCCATGAGGTAGATCAGAACTATTTAAGATTCTTAAAAACATAAATAGGGTATCACAACACAGAGCAGCTAGAATTGAGGGCTTTAGAATTCTTAAATTAAGGATGGGAAAAAATGAACTCCAGAGGAGGGGGACTAAGAATTATGGGCACATATCTGGGGCAAAATCCAGATATTCTGAAACTCAATTCATTGTTCTTTCAATTACAATCATTTTCAAAATTTTAAGATTATTTTTCTACACTTCTCATTTGGCAATGAATATGAGGATTTCATTTTTCTCATCTTTATGTGGGATCTAGACTACACATTCTTTAAGGTCTCTTTTAGCTTTAAATGTCTCTGAGACTATTAATGTGTGTAATCAGTGCCTGAGAAGCCCCAGGAGTATGTGGATATCCCAAGCAAGATCCGATGGTATGTAATGTTGGAAAAACTGAGGCAAGGTAGGGATTAGAGAGTTTTTAATATTTTACTTGGAATTTCTGAGAGGAAGAGATTGTCTGGGGGCAGAGCAGAATCCATTTTGCCCCCAGGACTGAATTGGACTTTTATCTCAAAGAATTCAGCATCCAATGTGAGATTCCAATGATTTTTATAGGGCTCTAGCAATCAGGAGAAAGAAATGCAAGGGGTGGAGTCCAAACTGGTGAGCAGGAATTTCCAGGAAAGGACCATCAGTCTTATTCTTTCAGGTTGGGGGTAGGACCATAAATTCTGATAAATTGGGAGTGAAGGAGATAGTCAGCTAAAGACCGGAAGTCTGAGAGATAGAGGTAGAGGATGCCAATTAGGCATCTGAGATAGGACATCTGGAGTTTTATGACTCTTTTGGAATGACAAAGTGGCCAGATCTCCACAGCCCTAATTATCTCAGTCCTAATGAACAGGAAAGGGGGGTTGCAACCAGGGGGATTGAGGTAGAACAATTCCAGGAAATTGAGGCCAATTTAGGGAAACTAGAACAACAGATATGGTTAATTGGAGAAGTACCCTTTGCAATTCTGATTTTTTAAAAATAAAATTTATTTTTTTAAATTAATTTTTATAATTATAACATTTTTGACAGTACATATGCATAGGTATTTTTTTTAACAACATTATCCCTTGTACTCCCTTCTGTTCTGAATTTTTCCCCTCCTTCCCTCCACCCCTTCCCCTAGGTGGCAGGCATTCCCATACATATTAAATATCTTATAGTATATCCTAGGTACAATATATATGTGCAGAACCGAATTTTGTTGTTGTTGTTGTTGCAAAGGAAGAATTGTATTAGGAAGGTAAAAATAATCTGGGAAGAAAAACAAACAAACAAAAAATACTCACAGTTTACACTCATTTCCCAGTGTTCCTTTTCTGGATGTAGCTGATTCTGTCCATCATTGATCAATTGGAATTGGATTAGCTCTTCTCTATGTTGAAGATATCCACTTCCATCAGAATACATCCTCATATAGTATCATTGTTGAAGTGTATAATGATCTCCTAGTTCTGCTCCTTTCACTCAGCATCATTTGATGTAAGTCTCTCCAAGCCTCTCTGTATTCTTCTTGTTGGTCATTTCTTAAAGAACAATAATATTCCATAACATTCATATACCATAATTTACCCAACCATTCTCCAATTAATGGACATCCATTCCTTTTCCAGTTTCTAGCCACTACAAAAAGAGCTGCCACAAACATTTTGGCGCATATAGGTCCCTTTCCCTTCTTTAGTATTTCCTTGGGATATAAGCCCAGTAGTAGCACTGCTGTGTCAAAGGGTATGCACATTTTGATAACTTTGTGGGCATAATTCTAGATTGCTCTCCAGAATGGTTGGATCCTTTCACAACTCCACCAACAATGCATCAGTGTCCCAGTTTTCCCACAGCCCCTCCAACATTCATCGTTATTTGTTCTTGTCATCTTAGCCAATCTGACAGGTATGTAATGATATCTGAGTTGTCTTAATTTGCATTTCTCTGAGCAATAGTGATTTGTAACACTCTTTCATATGAGTGGAAATAGTTTCAATTTCATCATCTGAAAATTGTCTGTTCATATCCTTTGACCATTTATCAATCGGAGAATGGCTTGATTTCTTATAAATTAAAGTCAATTCTCTGTATATTGTGGAGATGAGGCCTTTATCAGAACCTTTAACTGTAAAAATGTTTTCCCAATTTGTTATTTCCCTTCTAATCTTGTTTGCATTAGTTTTGTTTGTGCAGAAACTTTTTAATTTGGTGTAATCAAAATTTTCTATTTTGTGATCAATAATGATCTCTGGTTCTCCTTTGGACACAAATTCTTTCCTCCTCCACAAGTCTGAGAGGTAAACTATCCTATGGTCCTCTAATTTATTTATGATTTTGTTCTTTATGCCTAAATCATGGACTCATTTTAATCTTATCTTAGTATGTGGTGTTAAATGTGGGTCCATGCCTAGTTTCTACCATTGCAATTCTGATTTTGTTGTAGCACAACATCCTCCTCTCTGACTGATAGATAAGATTATTTAAAAATTTATTAGACAAGCTGATCAGTCTGGGAAGTAGATTAAGGTCCTTGAAAATGATTCAGTTTAGTTATACAAAAACTATTATATATTATTGGAAAAGGAGACAGAAATATTATCTGTGGGGATGAGTATCAGTGTGAATGTTGGTGTCCAGCCTGTTGTTTTTTTTTCCTTGCAAGAACCACTTTAGTATGATCTAAGATTTACTAAGGACTATTAACCTAGCCTATATTGTTAAATAATCCCTTCCTGGGCCCCCTCAAATCAGGACTATCTTCTGGTTACTACAGAAAGTGGGGTAATTTGCAATTAAAAACTAGGAACATTTCAAGATTAATAAAGTTTTTTTTCAAAATGGAAGTATATTAAGAAACTGGCTGTGTCCCCATTCACAAAGTACTGATGAAGGAAGCCTTTTGGATTCTAGTTCATAAAAGGCTTCGTTTGGAAAGATTGTAGTTTGTCTTCCAGGATTTTCTAATATATAATCGGCCAGTTTCCTGTTCCTTTCATAAATATGATGTACGTGAGTGGAGCAATCTAAATATCTCGCTAGTTCCAGAAGCTTGACAGTGTTTTCACATTGATCTCCCCTATAATAAATCAGACCTTGCAGAATTCCAAACTTCATCTCCAATAAAACTTCTCTGGATGAGAGTGGCTGCTATTTATGTATTTCTTCAGCCATGAATCTCCTGGATGGCATTCTTGCTGACTGAAATGCCTCGTAGCAGTTAGCTAACAACTTTCACTGTTTTGCCAAATTATTGGCTCAATTATGTTTTGAGAACAGAATCTAAAAGGAAGGAAGCCATAGAAGCACATAGAACTCAGGAATGATAACTAATCATAGTGCTAATAAAAGAAGGATCTAGTAGATTTTACATTTTGAACACCTTGAGACACTGGAAAAAAGAAGATAGACAGGCTATTAATGAAAGTTAACATCCTTGCTTCCTCCCTCCCAATATTCATAAAACTTTTGTTAAGATCTCAGATTCTAAGCTTATTTTTAAAGTTCAAAATACTCCACCTGACCCAGAAAGAGTTCAAGAACTGTGTCCTTTCTTTTTTTTTGTAACTCTCTTTAAATCTCAGTCTTCTTCTCTGTAAAATGAGATGGTCAGATGAGATGACAACTAGGTAGCACAATGGAGAGGATAGCAGGCTTGGAGTCAGCAAGACTAGAGTTCGAATCTAACCTTAGATGCTTGTGATCAAATGAGATAATGTTTGTAAAAATCTTAGCACAGTATTTGGCATATAGTGCTTTATAAATGTTTAAGACAAACAACACGACTTTTCCAATATAACTTACTCCCATGTCTTTGATATTCTCTGGAAATATTGTCCTCCCCCCCCCCTCCGCCCCTGTACCTTTGCTCTTTGAACATCTTCAGTTTCCCTTCCCATATACATAAATCTACTGAAATAACTCTACCTAAAAGCTGAAGGCCATTTTCAAATAATAATTCTTCACAAATCTTTACTGATCCTATTCTGTCACCCCACTGTCCCCAAGAACAGACACACACACACATATACTCCTTCAATTCCATCCTAAAATTGAGCACCTAGATAATTCATTGGGTGGTCAGGAAATACACTAAATAATAGTGTTGGACTTGTATTTAAGAAGAACTGATCAATTAGATCATACGGCAAAATATTAATCTTTAATTTTTTTTCTTCCTTTCTTCCTTAGATCACATAGCAAAATCTTAATCTTTAAATTTCTTCTTTTCCTTCCTTCCTTCCTTCCTTCCTTCCTTCCTTCCTTCCTTCCTTCCTTCCTTCCTTCCTTCCTTCCTTCCTTCCTTCCTTCCTTTCTTTCTTTCTTTCTTTCTCTCTCTTTCTTTCTTTCTTTCTCTCTCTTTCTCTCTTTCTCTCTCTCTCTCTCTCTTCTTCTTTCTTTCTTTCTTTCTTTCTTTCTTTCTTTCTTTCTTTCTTTCTTTCTTTCTTTCTTTGAGGCAATTGGAGTGACTTGCCCATGGTCACAGAGCCAGGAAATAAATATTAAGTATCTGAGGCTAGATTTTAACTCAGATCCTTCTCATTTAAGACCAATGTTCCATCTACTGCATCTAGCTGTCCCTTCTTCATATTTATGTAAAAAGATGAAAAGAGTTTTTTTTTTTAAACTGAAAATGTTTTTTCTTAAAGTTCCTTTAACATGTTCAATTTTACTTGAATTGGCTTTAAATCAGTGTTTAAGGCTGACTTTCTACCTCCATGTACTGGAACCAATCTAATAGAATGCTCAGGGAGACAGTAAAAAGCTTTCATTCCTATCTAAGTTGGGAAAGAAGGGAGCCATTAGAGCTCTGAAAATTTAAAAAGGAATATTATGACAAAGTACAAAAAGGTTGTTTATTAGTTGTCATTTTTAAATTTACATAATTTGCAAACAATACTATAATAGCCTCTCTTCATTCCATCTCTTTTTTTGGATTTATATTAAATCCAAAGCAGGGCAGCCTTTATAGAGTCAAATAACTCCCAGTAACAATGCATTATCCAGTATTTGGAATGATTATTAAAAACATACAATCAAAGTCTTTTAAAATTCATTGCAGAACTCTGGGGGTGTTTACTTCTAACACACTTACACTGCTCATCACCTTTACTGCCTTGCATCAATAATGGTACCTACCAAGAATAGATTGAGAAAAATATTTGTAAAGTAGATCAATACTACATTTTTATTATTATATGAACAACAATGTATTCCTTTTCTGAATATCCATCACACCATATACCTCACTTATGATGCTTATTTTTGAAGTTTTCTTTGCCCCTCACAAATCTACTCCCATTACTTGGGAGTACAGTCTTGTTGAGAACACTAAGGAACAATAGGTATTTTGTGTTATACTGGAAAATATTTATGCTTCATCTCAAGAAGACCTGGGTTACTACTCGTGTGACCTTAGACAAATTATTTAACCTCAACCTGTTTCTTCCTCTGTAAAATGTATATAGTAATAACTATAGTACCTATCTCAAATAGCTGTTAGGAGAATCAAATGAAATCTTATTTATAAAACACTTCACAAACTTTAAATTCTATATAAATACAAACTATTTGTTATTGTTATTATAATTACCATGCTACATTTAAATGGAAGAATAGTGCAGTGTAAGGATTAAGGACTACCCCAGGCAAAACTGTGAAATAAACAATATATTTTTTAGTGGTAATCCAATCCCAACCCATCAGTGTACTCTTGTACCCTACAGCTGCCCCTTCCTTTCATTAATGTATAGAATATTAAAATCACACTTTAGCATGAATTCAGATTCCTGAAATATTTGCATTCAAAACCTGCTATCTAATTGTTTAACAAAAGATTTTGAAGTACTAATGTCTTTGAAAATGGAAGACTTTTTTATTAAAGAATTTTCAAGTCATTATCAAAAAAAAAAAAAAAGAAAGAAAATCATTTTGGGCATGGTGTGTGTGTGTGTGTGTGTGTGTGTGTGTGTGTGTGTGTGTGTGTGTGTGTGTGTGAGAAAATAGCCTTACATTTGGAGTTAGAAGTTTGGAGTTCAAATCTTTGCCTGCCACTTAGTATGTATGTGAATATAGTCAAATTACTTCCCTTCTCTTAGAATAGATTGAGTCGCTCTCTATCAGGAACTCTAGAATCTTTTGAGCCAAAATAGTCTTCTCTGTGTTTTTTAAACACAATATTTCTCTCTCCCCTGTCTATGTCTTTGCTCTCCATTGTCCCACTTGCCTGGAATATACTCTTTCTTAATCCTACTTCATAGAGTTCCTCTCTTCCTTTAAAACACAGCTCAACAGAACCAGAAGAACATTGTATAGAGAAACAGGATTACATAATAATCATCCAGGATGGACTTGGCTCTTCTCAGCAATGTAGTAATTCAAGGCAATTCCAATAGACTTGGAATGAAAAATGTCAGTTGTATCCAAAGAGAGCACTATGATCAAAGCATAATATTTTTACCTTTTTGTTTTTTTATTTTATTTCTCATGTTTTCTTTTTCTCCTTTTGGTCTGATTTTTGCATAACATGACAAATATGGAAATGTATTTCAAAGGACTTCACATGTTTAACCTAGATCAGATTGCTTCCTGGCCTGGAGAAAGTGTTAGTAAGGGAGAGAGGGAAAAATATTTGGAATACAGTCTTACAAAAATGAACATTGAAAACTATTTTATATGTATTTGGAAAAAATAAAATACTATTAAGAAACACAAAAACAAAAAACACAGCTCAAGCACTGTTTTGTACATTAAGCTTTTCCTGATATTCCCAATCCCTCATATTTGACTGCTTTATGCATATTTGATTTATGCTGTGAAAACAAATCTGTTTGTCTTCCTCATAAAAATGTAAGTTTCTTATCAATCAGGAAGGTACCAATCATTGTACTTGTACTTGGCACTTGGATCCCTAGAACTCAACACAGTACCTGATACATAGCAAGCATTTCTTCATTAATCCATTGATTCATAAAAGAATAATTCAACCCTTCTGACCTCACAAAATTATTATGAAGATCAAATGAGAGCCATATGGAAAGCTTTTTCTAAACCATAATATCCTAGATAAATGACAGTGATCCATACCAAATAGATCAGCACTTACTCTGCTTATATATAAAGTCCTCCCTAGTAACAACCCAGGGCAGGCTTTTCTTATGCCATCTGTGGTGACATAAACAGCTCTTTATTGAGCATTTCCTATGTCCTGGAGTAGATGCTAAGAAAATGATCCTTGCCCTCCCAAAATTTATAATCTGATCAGGATTGAAAGGGCAGGGACTATGTCGACACAGATAACTGATACAAGACAAGATTATGTGGGCTCCACAAATGAGGTGCAAGGTGTTATGAATGGCACTCAGAAGAGAGCCATCACTGCCATTTGGGAGGATCAGGAAAGTTTTGCTGAAAAGTTATTTGAAAATGGCCTTGAAAGATGTTAGGATTATTTTAGCAGATGTGTGTATGTAGGGAAAGTACTTCAGGCAGATGGAAAAGCAAAGAAACAGAGACAAAAGAGGACAGAGAATATTCAGGGAGTACCAGATAGTTTGGCTGGAATGCCAAGTATATGAAGAAGGTTCCTGGAGCTATATTGTGGAGAGTTTTGAATGTCAGTTTAAGGAATATAGACTTACTTTGGTAGACAGTGAAATAATTTTGAAAGTTTTTGAGAAGGACTGATATGGTAAGAACTGTATTTTAAGGATATTAAGTCTGGCAGCATGTATAGGATGAATTTCAAGGATAAGAAACTGATGATAGGGAACTAAGCTGGGAGAGTATTACAAAGAGATAATGATAGTTTGAACTAAGCAATGGGAATAGAAAGGAGACAGGATGGGTATTAAAAGATGTTGTAGAGAAAAAATTGACAGGACACTGCAGTAAATTGGATGTGGTTAGGGAGAAAGGAGAAAAAGGCACAAAAATGATTTGAAATTTTCAATACTGGGTGAGTGGGTGTTTAATTAACAAAAGGAAAGTCAGTAGAAAGAGAGCTAATTTTGTGGGAGAAAATTAATGAGTTTATTTTTAGGCAACTAAGTTTGTGATGGTGTTTAGACATCCAGGCATAGATAAGGGGTCATAGATTTAGATCTGGAAGGGACTTTAAAGGCTTCTTCTTTTATAGAAGAAGAACCTGTATCAGTCTCTTGACTTCAAAGCCAATGCTTTTTCCATTATATCATGAAATCTAGGAGGAAATTGGTCTGGAATTCAGAAAAAAAAAATGAGGGCTAGACATGTAAGCTTAGAAACCATTACATGATACCACAGTCTTATTGATGTGAATGAGTCACAAAGGAAAAAAGTGGGCATAGCCCTTGACCATGGTGATATATAAGCTCAGAATAAAGTTGGAGAAATCCACACAGCCATGATGAAAGGACTGAAGCTTTATGAATAAAAGTCAAATCAGTCAAAAGCTGACTTTCTGACATATCATAGCTTTCCTCATCATCTGATATTGGTCTCCTGATCTGAATCTCAGTTCTCACAAACAGCTTCTTGTTTCCATCTTAACCCTTGGATTTGCAGGTGCTTTCAAATAGCATTGGTTAGGTAAATTATGGTATATGAATATTATGGAATATTATTGTTCTGTAAGAAATGACCAGCAGGATGAATACAGAGAGGCTTGGAGAGACTTACATGAACTGATGCTGAGTGAAATGAGCAGAACTAGGGGATCATTATACACTTCAACAATGATACTGTACGAGGATGTATTCTGATGGAAGTGGATATCTTCAACATAGAGAAGAGCTAATCCAATTCCAATTGATCAATGATGGACAGAATCAGCTACATCCAGAAAAGGAACACTGGGAAATGAGTGTAAACTGTGAGCATTGTTTTGTTTTGTTTTGTTTTGTTTTGTTTTTCTTCCCAGATTATTTTTACCTTCCTAATACAATCCTTCCTTTGCAACAACAACAACAACAAAATTCGGTTCTACACATATATATTGTACCTAGGATATACTATAAGATAGTTAATATGGATGGGAATGCCTGCCATCTAGGTGAGGGGGTAGAGGGAAGGAGGGGAAAAACTCGGAACAGAAGGGAGTACAAGGGATAATGTTGTAAAAAAAAATTACCTATGCATATGTACTGTCAAAGAAAATGTTATAATTATAAAAATTAATAAAAAAACCAAACAATATATGTGTGTAAATCCAATTTTCTTGTTGCACATTAAGTATTGGATTCCGAAGGTATAAGTAACCTGGGTAGATAGACAGTAGTGCTAACAATTTACATTCACTTCCCAGTGTTCCTTCTCTGGGTGTAGTTGTTTCTATCCATCATTGATCAGCTGGAAGTGAGTTGGATTTTCTTTATGTTGAAGATATCCACTTCCATCAGAATACATCCTCATACAGTATTGTTGTTGAAGTGTATAGTGATCTTCTGGTTCTGCTCATTTCACTCAGCAACAGTTCATGTAAATCTCCCCAAACCTTTCTGAATTCATCCTGCTGGTCATTTCTTACAAAGCAATAATATTCCATAACCTTCATATACCATAATTTACCCAACCATTCTCCAATTGATGGACATCCATTCATCTTCAACCCTCATTTAGGATCACTCTCCTTTCTTAAAATTTTCTCCCTCAAAGCAATTTGGAACTTTGCTCAAAGGGTTATCAAACTGTATATATCCTTTGTTTAAGCAATGTCTCTACTGGATCTGTATCTCAAAGAGATCATAAAGGAGGGAAAGGGACCTACATGTGCAAAAATGTTTGTGGCAGCCTTTTTTGTAGGGGCAAGAAACTGGAAACAAAACATAAACAAAAAACAACAAAAGAGTGCTATGTTGTGATCCACACTCAGTTCTCACAGATCTCTCTTTATGGCTCTCTTCATTTCAAGACTGTTAGAACTGGCCTGAATCATCACAAGGTTGAAAAGAGCTACATTCATCAGAATTGTTCATCACATAATCTTGTTGCTGTGTACAATGTTCACTTAGCATCAGTTCATGTAAGTCTCTCCAGGCCTCTCTGAAATCATCCTGCTGATCATTTATTATAGAACAATAATATTCCATAACATTCATATACCACAATTTATTCAGTTATTTTCCAAATGATGGGCATCCACACAGTTTCCAACCAAATATTATAACTTTCTCCAGAAAAACAGCAGCAAAGCAAAAGTGGAAAACCAGTTAGTTAACAAGCATTTATGTAGCATGTACTATAAGTCAGGGACAGTACTAAGCACTGGAGATATAATGCTAACAATGAAATAGTACCTGTCTTCATGAAGCTTATTTCTGAAAGGGAGAGAAAATAATTTTCTAAGGCAGTAAGAGCAGAAAGTCATGAAGAAAAAAGGTCAAAGGCAAAAGAGAATGGATCATTGAAGTGGCTGAATAGCTAACTCTGTCTCTAGCCTGAATAGGAAAACTGGATTGTAAAGAATAAAAGGGATGAATATTCCATTATATTCCATTCCATAATCTTATTGATATAAGAACTCCCTTCACCACTGCAATTGTTAATCACTTACTATGTGTTAGGTACTGTGTTAAGCCCTAGGGAAACAGAAAAGTAAAAACAGTTTCTCTCTTCAAAGAACATATGTTCAAATGGGTGAGACAATGTGTAAATAGCTATGTACATACAAGATATATACAGAGTAGGTAAAAGGTAAATAGAGAGGAAGAATGCTTAATATTGTGAAGAAGCTAATGGAACAAGTGGATTCTCCAAGAATAATTCCTCACTCTGACCACATGACTGATCCATTTTTAAAACTCCTATCATACATCTTTCTTTCTGTTAGTTGTTGAAGTAGGGACTGACCTTTGGAACTAAAAGGAACCTTGGAGTTTTATGTAGTCTGACTACCTTATTTTCCACATGTAGAAACCTAGTCTCAGAGGAGTGAAATGTCTTATCTAAGGTCCATCAGAATTAGTAACAAGGTTAGGACTTGATCTCAGGCATAATGATTCTCAAACAAGAGTTCCATTCCACTTGTTCTAACTTTAAAAGTCTGGATTCTATTTAAACCTGAAGTAAATAGCCCTCCACTTCAAGATAATATTGACTGCCTCTGGCCCTAAATGGCTCTAGAGGGGAGAGTGAGGAAGGTGACTTTGTATATCCCTCTCTCACTTAAATTGAAATTCACTTGCATGTCATGGCATCTCCTCCCTGATGTCATGATTTTCTTAGAGAACAAAGAACAAGCAACAATAACAATAAAAATATTGACTGCATGCATAATAGTGGACTTTGTGGTTTTGAGATATTACTGTGAATATATGATTTTTTATAATGCAATGTACCAAAAGAAAATGGGAGTCCAAAATTAGCCTCAATATATTTTGTATATTTGATACTATAAGGTATAAAATGTCTTTAGAGAGCAGGCAATAAGAATGCTTCTTCTCCAGTTACTAAAAAAAATAGTATGAAGCTGCTGACCATCAGTCATCCAAACCACTCTTTGATTTAGAAACTACAACAGAGTTTTAAATCTACTGGCCTATTGTCTATAAGATCAATGCTACAGTGAAATTGGTTCTTTAGAGATATCCCAACCTTTTTTTAAATAAGAAAGAAGAGGCAGAAAAATTATAAAGAAAAGAATGAAGAAAAAAAGATTAAAATTGCATAAGCAAAATGAAGCAAAGAGAAGACAGAAGGAGAAATTAATTGCCCTACACTTTGCTTGATTGACTGAGCATACAGGCTTTTCCATGATACAGATTAGGGTAGGGAGGGTAGGTCAATATCCTCTTTGTATCTATGTCAAACATCTCCTGTGACTTTAATTGAAGTTATTATCGAAGCATCAGAAGAGCCCAAATACAAAAGCTTAGTTCAACATGACCTTTCTGAAATCATTATGGATGTGAAGTCAGGGATACACACTAGCACAGCCTGAGCTTAGTTACTTATATATAGAACCATTTCATGTTAGCACTCGCAGGGACCTCTGGTTTGGGACTTCTTAAAGATAACTCTTCTGTAATTTCTAATGTAAATGACCTGCTCCTGAATTGTTAACCTAAACTTCTATTTCTATAAACAAATCTGCATGACAACTGTTTCCATGATTCCAACCACTGTGTTCTCCCCTCCTTCATCTTTCAGTTTCCCTTCATGTATTTATTGTCTTCCCCTACTGGGATGTAAGCTCCTTGCTGCCTTTTCCCCCAGTGAATCACAGAATTGTGGAATTTTAAAATTGGAGGGGACCACTAGAATTGGAATATTGTCCCAAAGACTTCCTATCAGTGGACAAATCACTTAACTGAATCTTATTGCTTCTTTTGCAAAGTGTAAATAATAGCAACTACTCACAGGGTTAAATGAAGTCATGTATATAAAAGTGTTTTTCAGTCTTTAGTCTTATATAGTTGTGAGTTTTGCTATTGTTATTGTTGCTCCTCCATACCCAAAAAAATCTTGGCTCTTTAAATAATTCTCTAGGGACTTAAAGGATTTATGGTCTATTGCCTCAATCTCTATGTCTTTAAAAAAAAATCACTTGCTATCTAGGGGAAGGGGTGAGGGAAAAGGAAGGTGAAATTTGGCACACAAGGTTTAGCAAGGGTCAATGTTGAAAAATTATCCATGCATATGTTTTGAAAATAAAAAGCTTTAAAATTTTTATTACAAAAACAAAAAATATTTAAAAATCATTTTTAACAAACAATAAAATGTTCTTGATTCTCTATAATTATAATTCCTATGTCCTTATCTTTTTAATCTAGTTGTGCATTACAACTGCTGTAACTGATGTGCTGAGTCATTAAGTGACTCTAGCAACTAGTCCATTTTCCTGCTTTAAAATAAAAGAAATCAAAACCCTTTGGAGAAGCTGAATTATCTCTGGAGGAAAACAGGGTAATTAAATAGTAACATGATTTGACCCCCATTTCTCTTGCTGATGAAATGCACAACTGCCTTTGATAACTCTTTAAAATCCAGGTCCTTCCTAATAACCACCTTAATCATCAGTGATAAATTACTCTAAAAGTGATTTGTGAACACATTTTGTTTAATAGGAGGAAAAAGCAAGGTTGGCTTCCCTAAACACCAAAGGCCCAAGTCACTAAAGGAATTCATGCAGTCATTCCTAAGCCTTTCAGGCTTGAAACATTTGAACTAAATAACTGTAACCTCCCAAACCAAATTGCATGAAGTGCCGGCTGTGTCTGTTCTGAGTGAAATATCAGCTCCATCCACATATCACCACTGTTTTTTCTCATGTCTACCTTAAAATCTGTCAGTTAGATTAATTGAGAATGTATTGTGATACTTTATATAATCTTAGGTGATGCTCATATGGTGCTTTAATGATTATAAAACTCTTTACATATATTTTATTGTATTATCACATTATATTATATATTTATATGCATTATAAAACTGTTTTTGTACCTAAAGAAGACCATAGATTTGAAGTTGGAATAGTAGAAGTCATTTAGTCCAAGCCCCACTCCCTTTTCAATTAATACACAAGCAATACACATACATGTACTGTATATGCCAGGCCCCATGCTAAGTCCTGACTTTATGTATAAAACAAACCCAAATTACAAAAAGTTCATTCTAATAGGATATACAAGTAAATATCCAAATATAGTATGACTTGAATAAATATAAATATAAGCAAAATAGATTGTGAGAAAGGGAATGATAGTTGGGAGATCAGGAAAGCCTTCACAATGAAAATAGCTAACAATTATATAGTGCTTACTATATGCTAGGCTCTGTGCTGAGTGCTTTATAATTATTATCTTATTTGATCCACATGACAACCTTAGGAGGGTAATATTATTACATTTTACATTTGGGAAATTTTAACTTTATAGACTGGGAGACTGAGGCAAGAAGAGGGTAAATTACGTGGCTAGGATCTCATGAGCTAATACATATTTGAGCACAGTTTTGAACTCAGGGCTTCCTGACTCTAGACCTGGTATTCTATTTGCTGTGCTCCCTATCTTCTCTTCATGTTAAATACAGTGCATCAGATGCATCTTAAAGGAAGAGAGGAATTCTGTGAGGTAAAACTAAGAAGGGAGTGCCTTCTGCTTATATTGAACAGTCAATGCAAGGGCATGGCCATGGGAGATCAAGGGTCATGCTTAAGGACTAGCGAGGAGGCCAGTTTGGCCAGCCCCTTACCTCCAACATTTTTGAAAGCCCAATCCCTCCATCCCTCAGTTCTCTCCAGGACCACCAAATGTATGCTACAGCACTCTCCTTCTTTCCCCATCTTGGCTCCTTGGTGAAATGGTTTATAGAGTCCTTTGCTTTTGAGTCCTTTGCTTTTGAGTCCTTTGCCCCTTTTTATATTGTCATTTGTGCCTTGCCCAACTTAGCCTAGACTCATTCCCAACATTTACTAACCATTTTCTCTTGAAGGAAGTTGGAGAAAATGATGGTCTGATTGTGTGCATTACAAATTTGTGTAATATGACCTCAACTGGGCTTTCAGCTGAAACTTGCCAATCTTTTTATACCTGCCTAATCACCTCACTGTTCCACTCTTGGCTCTTCCAAGTCTTATCATCCCTCCTCTTATGGCCTTCTGCCCATCTCTATGCCATCCTCAAAAACATTTTCACTGGATCCATCCATCCCACTACCTTTCCTCCCAAATCTCTTCTGCCTTATATGTCTAAACTCCTTGAGAATTGTCAGCAGTAGTTGCCTTTCCTTCCTCCCCTATCACTCTCTTCTTAACTTTCTACAATCTTGTTTCCAACCCCATCTATCACCCAAAACAGGTCTCTTCCAAGTGACCAATGAACTCTTAGTTGCCAAATCCAGCACCTTTTCTCAGTCCTTTTTCTCCTTGTTCTCAATCCTTTTTCTCTTTGTCCTTTTGGCAGCCCACAGACATTGTCAATCATCCTGAATGATTACTTGATACTCCTAGATTTTGGGGATACCATTCTTTCCTGTTCTCTTACCTAATTTCTTGGTCTCCTTTAATGGTTCTTCATTCAAGTAACTGTCAATAATTGTGAGGCCCTATTCTGGGAGCTCTTTTCTTCTCTCACTGTATTATTTCATGTAGTGATACCATCAGTTCCTGTAGTTTCCAACATCATCTCTGTAATAATGATTCTCAAAACTACTTTTCCTATGATTGCCTTTTTGCTGACTTCCTACCTTGCTTCTCCAACTGCTTTTTAGACATGTTAAAAGGGATGTTCTGTAGGCATCTTAACCTTTACATGAGTTTAAACTGAACTTATTACTTTCCTCTTGAACCCTTCCCCTTCCAAACTTCCCATTTCTATCAAGGATACCATCATCTCATTTTCCCAGGCTTGAAACCTAAGTGTCATTATTGACTCCTTACTATCTCTCCCTACATGCAATCTATTTTCAGGACCTGTCATTTTCACCTTTTTAGCAACTCTCTAATATGCTCCCAAAGTGATTTTCCTAAAACACAGGGCCAACCATGTCACCCTCCTACTCAGTAAACTCTGGTGACTTCCTGTCTCTTTCAGTATCAAACATAAAATCTTTTCTTTGATATTCAAAACCTTTAATAACTTAGCACTTTTTTCCCCACTTTTTCAGTCTTCTTACACTTTATAGTTTCCTCCTTATGCTCCTATGTACTTTTTGCCCCAATTATTTCTTTTTAAAAAAAATTAATAGAAAATAGAAAAACAGAAAAGAAAAATAAAAGAAAGCAAAAGATTGTCATACACCCAGCATAATATCATGGAGGATTCAAAATATAATAATGAATTTCTAATTCAAAAATGATATATAATAATAAAAGGCCCCCATATACTCCTTGGTCCAGTAACTCTGATCTACTGGCTCCTCAAACAAGAGACTCTATCTCTTAGTTCTAGTTATTTTCTCTACCTGTCCTCCCATATCTGAAATGCTCTTTATCCTCATTTTTGCCTCCTAACTCCCTTGACTTCCTTCAAGTCTCAGTCAAAGTCCCATCTTCAAAAGGCCTTTCCCAATCAGCTTGAATTCTAGTGCCTTCCCTTTGCTGATTATTTCCTATTTATCAAGTATATAGCTTGTCTGTATATATTTATCTGCATGTTCCCTCCTCTGTTAGACTGTGAGCTACTTGAGGGCAAGGAATGTCTTTCCCTTTCTTTGCATTCCTAGCAATCATCACAATGCCTGGGACATAGCAGGCACTTGATAAACATTTATAGAGGCAGCTAGATGTCAAAGTGGTTAGAGTGCTGGGTCTGGAATCAGAAAGATCTGAGGTAAAATCTAGACTGAGGATAATAATAACACATCTCCCAAGATTGTTGTGAGGATCATATGAGATGATATTTACAAAGTGCTTAGCATAGTGCCTGGCACATAATTAATATATGCTGTTCCCTTCTCCTTTCGCTGATGATCAAGATATTGCATAAGTTGTCTTAGGTAGTAGGATTTAAACCTTAATAGTAAGGAAAGTTTTTTTTTCTTTCTTTGATTGATTAGATCCCCCCAGTAGCTTTGTGAGATGGGTATTATCTTTTTAGGGAATCTTACTCTACAAATGAAAAAAAGTGCTCTCTTGAGAGTTTAAGCAACTTTCCTAGGGTGACACACGAAGAGTTGGAGGTAGTATTTAAACCTGTCTCTCCTGACACTGTTAAATACTCTTTCCACTAGGCCATCCTTCTTATCCTGAAAAGAACAATGGGAGAAAGAAATCAGTAGGATGTAAGGTAAGAGAAGGTAAGAGAAGCCCAGTGCTTTAAAAGACCATCGTAGTCATTAAATGTTCCATCTCTCTGTCAGCTGCTTACTTCTGGGGAAGGGGAGTTTTCCTGTAAAGAGATGTTCAAAGAGGATCCTAGTGAGAAGTTCTCCAGGCTAACAGAAATGCTGCTTTAGACTCCAGCTTCAGAGTTCTCCAGGTAAAAGTCTTCATATTGGTTTGGAATAAAGTGAATTTTATGGGAAACAGAACAGAACCATTTAAAAGGTGAAGACAGAAATAGGTTTTCATTTATTTTACACTCTGAAGGAAATGGGACCATTTCTACAGGGTGAGGGACCCTGAGAATAGGAATGAAACCTAGGTTACTTGAATTGGCTGTCATCTCTGAAATCCAGGCTTAAAATATGATTGAAGTTAGAGAGCTGAGTAGCTCTGGAGTTTCTCAAATTATAGTTTGTGCTATGTCCTATCTTCTTGTATCTCTCCTACTATTTCATGTCAAGTCATGTGGAGATGTCTATCTATGTAGGCCCAATTTGATAGGCATTCTAGAATATAGTGGGCTCTTGCTAGATTATTGGTTAATGTTACGAGAGGGGTTTAGAGAATTTATGATTAAGGAAGTAACTATTATTTCTCAATTTTCATAACTATTTTCATGAAGTGTAGCCTACCTATTTATTGATTTAAAAATACTTATTATACTTAGACAAAACAGAATGGCAAAGAGAATCCTGGGCTCAATGATTGTAGAAACATATGGATAGACTTGCACAAAATAATGGAGGGCAAAATGAACAAAAGCAAGAGAACACTGAGTTCAGTTAACAGTGATACTGTTTTAATTTTGAATAACTAAGTTATATTTAACTATTATAAACACCTAAATTAGTTACAAAAGACATATGTAGAAAGGTGCTATCAGCATCCAAAGAACTGATAAATGAACATAGGTATAAAATGGTTGTACACACACAGACACACACACACAAAACACAACACATATATATACATATACATGTATTTTGTATTTAATGATAAGATGGGGGAGGGAGACAGAAAAAAAGAGGAAAAGTTATATGATAACTTTATTATTTATTTAAAAAGAATAGAAAGTTGGACATAATAGATTTATCGTTTCATGTGTAATAATTTTTTTCTATTCTGCTATGTTATAGAAATGCTTTGTTTTATTTCTTAAATTTAAAAGAGAACACAATTTTTTTTTACAAAGGTAAAGCCAATGACTTGCCTTTGATACATACTAGCTGTGTAGAGAGTAGTTGATTTGCTACAGTGAAAAAAGGGAATTGTAATGTGCTGTTGAGTCCAGAAACTGCGGATGGCTCTCTGGCCTAGAGCAGAGACTCTCTATCTCTCTCTCTTTTATCCTCCCAGAGAATGGGCGTGGGATAATGTAAGGGCTTCTGGGAAAAATTACTTCAACCAATGAACTTGCTCCTCCTAAGCATGTAAGCTCCTCCCCAGGAGTTCACAAGTAAAACTCTCAGTAAAGGCTGGAACTAGAGAATTGTTAAGTACTGACTTAGCACTTAGTAAAAACCTAATATCTCATTATCTCATTAGCACTTAGTAAGAACATAATAGGGAATGAAATCACAGGCCCAGGCCAAAAAAAACAAAACAAAATGACCACTCAGTTTAGGCCTGAAATTTCACAATTAGTGTTTAATTTCTTCTAATGTACTTGTTGAAGTGTTAATAATCTCTCTAAAGATAGCCTTATTGGTCATCTATCCTTAGTGTTATTGAGTTTATAAAATACTTAACAGATCAAATTTTGATTCCAGGTGAAGACAAAACAAAATAGAAGGGTACTTATACTGGGTATCACTGGAAAAGGGAAAGGTACAAAAAAGTGGAGGCCCAAGAGTCTATTCAACAAACATTTATAAAATTAAAAAGAAATTTGTAAAGTATTAAGTAGGAACAAAGTTTTGTGCTAAACCTTGGAAATATAAAGTTTGGATAAGATGCAAGACCTGCCCTCAGAGAGTTTGGAGTCTGGAAGAATAATATGACACATATGAAGATTGCTATATTTCAATGATTCATGGTCACTGGAGCAGATTATCATTCCACTTTAGTACTTTAGTATGTAGTCCTTGTGACTTGTGGGCTAAAAATTTATCATCTTATAACCAATCTAATAGTGACCTATTCAGAGTAAGCCAGGCTAGTCTTCAGATGACAGAATTATATGTACCTTGCAAAGTTAGAGGCTTTTCAGCTTGGTAATACTGATCAGAACTTGTGCTTCACTGCCATGGATTGGAGATTCTAGTCTGGTGACTGGCAAGAATAAAAAATTCAGGCACTGAACTTTTGGAATATGGGACACTAAAAGGATATAGAGATGTTAAGTCACTTCAGTTATATCCAATTCTTCAGATGGCATTTGGGGTTTTCTTGACAAATAAACTAGAATGGCTTACTATTTCCTTCTCCAGCTCATTTTACAGATGAGGAAACTAAGGCAAACAGAGTAAAGTGATTTCCCCAGAATCACAGAGCTAATAAGTATCTGAGCCCACAAGTAAACTCAGTAAGATGAATCTTCCTGACTTCCAGGCTAGCTCTCTATCCACTGGGCCACCTAGATTTTTAGAGACAAACTTCATCAGATTTACAATTTGACCTAGAAAAGTACCCCTTCTCATTCTTCTCATTTAAGAACATGTCTGGGAATCACGGTACTTGACTAGTCAGAGCCATGCCATTCTTTAGCTGGGCCAACTTGGACAATTCACTGTTTCTCAATTTCCTAATATTTAAAAATAAATCTGGTGAGATGGATGTCCTCCAATGTTCTTGTCTGGCTCTAACATTTTAGGATTTTATACTTTTCTGGACATAGCTTTCATATTTATGGCATGTCATTAGGGTATCTCATCAGGGGCTTTATAACTAAATATAAGAGATAGAGAATTTATTGAGGACACAAAAAATAAGAAAAAAAAAAAAAGGAAAGAAGAAAGCTGATGGGGAAGTACCTAAGGAGATGGCATTTGTAGAAAGAAGAAAAATAAAAGAATGCAGGTATCATAGCATTATAGATTTAGAAGTCAAAGCAACCTTATAAAATCATTGAATTCAATCCCCTCATTTTATAGAGGAGGAAACCAAGGCACAGAGAACTTGACTTGCCCATAGTTAAATTGGTCATTAATTATAGAGCCCAAATTTGGACCTAGATTTTCTGCTTTTTAAGGCAAGAAGGATTGTTGGAATATTTGTCTGCAAGGATTTGGTCTAAAATCGAGACATCTGATGTCAGTACCTTAAAGGGTTATAGTGCTGCAGCTATGGGTTTCATGACTGTTTTACATTAACCTTTGGGCTTCCCCATAACATGATGGCATGATTTCTCTTAGTCCCCCAAGCATAAGAGCCAAGGACAATTTGCATGACTGAATTATACCAGGCTGCCTGTGATTATAATGCATTGGAGATGTATGCTGTGGTGAAATGACCCTGCCTGATTACTTGAGAGGGTGGAAAAAATATGTTGTTATTGGTGTATGCTCATGCATTTTTTATTTGTAATTATAGCAAAAGCATGTCATCTTTGAGATCTTTCCCCTGGAGTAAGGGCCCAAAGCATGAACCCAGACTTATCAAGAGAGAGGGAAGTAATTCTGTCCAGGAGCTAAAACAAGGAAAGGTATCCTCTACCCATTGACTTTTGATTTTTTGGTTAGCTCAGCTAAAAAGGCAGAAGCTCAGAATGAAAAAATAATTCAGTATGGAAATAGAGGCCATACAATAAGCAAAATGGTGATTAATGCACCGAGATGCTAGGCATAAGGACCAGGGAAGGACTGGATCCCAGAGGCAGAGAATCACATAAGGCATATGAATGGGCACAATTCAGACCCAAATCTAGAAAACCTAAATAAATAGAATTCAATTTAGGTAGAAGAGAAACAGAGATAGTATTGATGAAAGAGAGTGGCTTCTAGAACCCAAAGACATCCCTGAGGAGGAGAGATAACACAAGACTTGAAGTGGAAAAGAAAAGTGTGAAGATATTACAAAGGCCAGTGAGAACAGAATCTATCATCTAAAAGTCAGGGGACAGAGAGGAAGGACTTTTTTAGGCTATGGATTGACACTGACGGTGACATATCCTAAAGTAATAACAGTGCATCAGACTAGGAAGGTACTTGTTCAGAATCCAGAGTTTACACCCATGCTTGAAGGTAAAGAAGCAGATTCCAGAGTAGACAGTCTGGCCAGCTATGTCTTCAACACAAATCAGAAATGGGATAATATCAGGGTTAGGACTTCTAGGATGGGAGGATGGAGGGATTTCTGAACAGCTTAATGACTCATGGTTGGTGCTTACCACAAGGATCAAATTGTAAGAAATGGGTGATTCATAATGCTTTATATTGAATTTTGGATTGCATTCTTTTTCCAGCCACCTCATCATAGCAATACCATTTATCCAACAATTATTCAGTTTGTAAAGTGCTTTATATGCTTGTAGGTTTGAGTCTCAGACTACCTCTCTGAGGTAAGTGATACTCACGTTATTGTTCCCATTTTGTAACTGAGTAAATTTACAGGAACAATATGCAGGCTTCCTGAACTTGACATACTAATTGTGTCCTTCAAAAAGTTGTATGTAAAATTTATCTTCAGTAATTTCTTCACTAATTTATAATTCCAGTGATACCTTCTTTATCTTTATGATTGACTTTCAATTGATGATTGCTTTGAGTTTCTTTCCTATAAGCTTTTCTATCAGGTTCATTATCGATATTTACAAATACAAGCAATGTTAATAAGGTTGATATAATATTAAATGAACCCTGTGGAAAACACTTCTGAAAAAGGAAGAATCTTTTTGCAAAGAAAATCACACCTCCTAAATTTGTTTTTAAATTTGAGAGTTTACCTATTAAATTCCTTAAAGTAGATTGTGTTAAGGGCCTACTTATGCCAGGTATTGTACTAGGTATGCTATAAACTTTATTTCCTTGATCTTCTTTGGAGAACAAAAAAGGAAACATATAAAAACCATAAATCACTTCACAGAGCTTATTTACTAAATATATATATATATGTATGTATATATATATATATATATATATATATCAGTATTGCTTTACATATATATTTAGCTTATTTGAGCCTCACAACAATCCTATAAAATAAGTATTATTATTACTAGATTTTACAGATGAGGACCGATTCTGAAAGGACTTAAGTGACTTGACAGGGTCATACACTTATTGAGGCCTACTTGAGTCCAAGACCTTTGTAACCTTGCAGTTAGCTAGTGTCAAACACTCTGCTTGTCATGTATCCTCTCTGAACTTATTTCTACTTATTTCTGATTTGCATTGGAATTTAAGAAGGATTAGTATGAACATGCTATTACTGCTGTGGTTGATGCTGGATTTAGAATCAGGAGTCCTGGGTTTGAATCCAGGCTCAACTACTTACTAGCACTGTTACCTTGGATAAAGCCACTCACTTTATTTTATGACAGCATCAAATTACATGGCATTGAAGGATATTGCTGACTCTAAATACCTGTCTGTAAATTTCAAATAGATGTACAAAGATATTTATTTGTACCATACCAAATCTTAGAACTAATGAGCATAGTACTAAATTTGTTATATACGTAAATAAAATAATATATGCACACAAATGTGTGTTTATTATATAGGTATGTGCACAAACATGTGTATATGTATGTAAATGTGTACATGTATATAAATACATACACATATTGTATATATCTATCTAAATATAGTTGTTTCATTCATTTCAGACATGTTCAACTTATTATGATCTCATTTGAGGGGGCTTTAGTAGATACTGGAATGATTTGCTATTTACTTCTCCAGTTCATTTTACAAATGAGGAAAACTAAAGCAAAAAGGATTAAGTGACTTTCCTAGGATCACACAGATACTAAGCATCTGTGGCTGGATTTGAACTCAGGTCTTACTCTGTGTGTGTGTGTGTGTGTGTGTGTGTGTGTGTGTGTGTGTGAAATCTGTGATTTCTTCAGCATAGAATGCTAAGAGTCCTTCCACTAATCCAGACTGCAACAACTAAGTCTTTGAAATACTAAGGAATTACCTCATAGAACTTGTTCAAGGTCCCTCAGTGAGTTAATGTCAGAGGAGCAACTTGAACCAAATTCTCTGTTTCTCTTTCTGTTTTTCTTTCTGAATCTCTGTTTGTCTGACTGTTTCTCAATGTCTGCTTCTCTGTCTCTGTCCCTCTCTTTCTCCCCTCCCCCTGTTGATTCCTCCCTTAATTCATCCCTCATTTTTTTCCCTCCTTTTCTCCCCACTCCATTTTCCTTATGACCAGTCTCCTATACATCCCTCATTTTATTTACAAGTCTAAAAATTTTTGATTTCAGATGCTAAAAATTCTTCCTGCTGCCTTGGTCATAATGCCCGTTTGGCAGTATTTGACTAGTGCTCCACAAACAGATATGGGATAGATTCACAGTATCCATGAAGCCTAGACATAGAGCTAATACCCTATAACCCAATGCCTCTTGGGCCTAGGGAGGTGAGATTTCTAAGGACCATGGGATACTATCTATAAGAAAACAAAGCAAAGATTCAGACACAGAATTCAAAGAAAGATCCTATTTTACCCACAAATCTA
The DNA here is from genome assembly GCF_048593235.1 of Sminthopsis crassicaudata. Lineage (NCBI taxonomy): Eukaryota > Metazoa > Chordata > Mammalia > Dasyuromorphia > Dasyuridae > Sminthopsis > Sminthopsis crassicaudata. The sequence goes on along the minus strand of NC_133618.1, from coordinate 168,411,135 downwards.
TATACTATAATATTTTATATGATTATAATGTTTCATGAGGTAGCAAAGCCTGTATTGTAAAATGCTCCATGAGAGTTCCAGCTGGTGAGCAGAGAATTGTGAATCCAAGCTGCTTGGACAGATATCTGCTATCATCACTATTCATTGTCAAGGTACCATGCAATCATTAGTCATAGGGAGATACTTTTTTGCTGACTCCAGAAAGAAGAATTAAAGGGGACCTCACCTCTGGATAGACAAAAATCTGCACAAACCTACTGTGTGCTCTTATGTCACTTTGTGTCTTGGGACTTCAGCATCTTCATTTATAATTTATTTGCTTTAATCTAGAGCATTTAATTCCTTTCTAGTTGTTCTCTGTTTTACATATAATTGAATAGTCTCATTATAGTTATATTCCCTTTAGATATGATTGAAGAAATTTTCATTTACGCTAAATTTTCAGTCTTCTGATGATCCACAAAAATGATTTATTAGCAAGAAGTTTCTTGTGGGCTTGACAAGTTTAGTAGTGACATAAAAGAAGAATGGCAAGATTTTTACAAAACAACAACAACAACAACAACAACAACAAAATTACCTCTTTGTAGACATTTATAAATAAAGAGAAAGCTAAGACGGTCTCTGTCCAAGAATTGTTATGCATGTGTTTTCTGACAGTATATACCTAAATCATAAACCATAAAGCATTTTATGGTTATATTTAATTAATATATTGTAATCATTTCTTCTTCCTCTTTCTTCTTCTTGTTTTTCTTCTCCTTCTCCCAATTTTTTCCTTCTACTCCTTCTCCTCTTTTTATCTTCCTCTCTTTTTTGTCTTCTTTCCTTCTTCTTCAACATCATCTTCTTTTTCTTTTTCTTCCTCTTCTTCTTTGTCATCTTTTTCTAGCCTTATCCTTATCTTTATCTTTATCATTATATGTGTCTTTTTGTTATTAATTATAAGAAGTAATTCCTGTCTTCAATGAATTTTTAATATAATTAACATAGATATAGATCTATAAAGTCAACTATAAGATGCTAGAATAAGTGTTAAATGAAGCATTCAGGTAATAATTGATAAGAATCACAGAACTATGACTAGGCAACAGGAGAGTTCTTAATTAAAATAGGAATAAAGGTGATCACAAAAAATAAATAAATGAATTATATGAAACTGAAGAACTTTAACAGGTATAAAATCAATTTGAAGAAAATAAGAAGGAAAATGGTGATTGAAGAAAGCCTTAACATCAAATATGTTTGATAAGGGTCTAATATTTAAGACATATGAGGATCTAACACAAATCCATGTATAAGAAAAACATAATTACCTAGTAGATATGTGGTCAATCACAGAATATGAACAAAGTCTCTTCCATTCTCATAATTACCTGGTGAGGCATATAGTACAATAGCTTTACTCCTAATTCAGAGACAATTTGTTTATGATCACATAAATAGGCAAGAGTTTGAGGCAACAGTCAAACCAAGATTTCATGATTTCATGTCCAATAGTTTTTATGCTACACTAAAATCTATTTAATAATATGTTCTAATGTTGCTTTTTTTTCCAGGAATTTACATCAAGTTCATGAACTATAGATTTTTTAAAAATCTTTTAAAATTTTTTTAAAATTCCTGCAGGAATGGATGCTTTCTCATTTTCCTTCCAGCTCAAAATGCTATGAAAACAGATGAGGAAACTGAGGTTCATGCCATATAAAGTTAGATAGTACATAACAGAGCTTGGATGGGAGCCAAAATTCTTTGACATTTTGACTATTATCACATTTGTTTTTTTCCCAATCCAGCACCCAGCACAGTACAATAAGGACACAGAGTAAATGTTTATTGAATTAGATTAAAATGCCTAGGTTCTCTGAATATGTTTGTCCTACTTTTTCCAATTTAAAGATAGTTCACCTTGGTAAAGTAGGTGAATGCAAAATAGAAGGTGAGTAGTTCTCCCTTTTTTCCATTGTTCAGTAACATTATGCCATCTGCCTCACTTTTTTCTTCTTTTTCAAACTTTGTCATTGTTAATATGTATTCAGCAGAATGATGGGGAGGGAAGTCAAAGTGCAAGAATTTGAAGGCAAAAAAAGCAGAAACATGGGCAATAGACAGTCTTTTTTGGGTGAAAAGCAGAGATATACACAAATTTTCATAATCATAGTTTATGAAAGCCAAATTCACAAAGATAAATTTGGTTGGAATGCTGTTCATGGAATTTTTTACTTAGAGTGGGATGAAACTGAGCCTCTCCAGTCCAATCACTTCATTTTGGATATAAAGAAACTAAAGCAAAACTGACAATTGCAAAACCTTTTGTTCCAACTCTTCCCCTCCTTTCCCCCACACCTTCCCCCAGATGGCAGGTTGACCAATACATGTTAAATATGTTAAAGTATAAGTTAAATACAATATATGTATACACGTCCAAACAGTTGTTTTGCTGCACAAAAAGAATCGGACTTTGAGATAGTGTATAATTAGCCTGTGAAGGAAATCCAAAATGCAGGTGGACAAAAATAGAGGGATTGGGAATTCTATGTAGGGTTCATAGTCATCTCCCAGAGTTCTTTCACTGGGTGTAGCTGTTTCAATTCATTACTGCTCTATTGGAACTGATTTGATTCATCTCATTGTTGAAGATGGCCACGTCCATCAGAAGTGATCATCATATTGCTGTTGAAGTATAGTGATCTCCTGGTCTTGCTCATTTTGCTCAGTGCCAGTTCATGTAAGTCTCTCCAGGCCTTTCTGAAATCATCCTGCTCGTCATTTCTTACTGAACAATAATATTCCATAATATTTATACGCCACAATTTATTCAGCCAATCTCCAATTGATGGGAATCCACTCAGTTTCCAGTTTCTGGCCACTACAAAGAGGGCTGCCACATTCTTGCACAAAGAGATCCCTTTCCCTCTTTTAAGATCTCTTTGGGATAAAAGCCCAGTAGTAACACTGCTGGGTCAAAGGGTATGTACAGTTGCACAACTTTTTGAGCATAGTTCCAAATCGCTCTCCAGAATGGCTGGATGTATTCACAATTCCACCAACAATGTACCAGTGTCACAGTTTTCCCAGATCCCTTCCAACATTCCGCATTATCTTTCCCTGTCATTCTAGCCAATCTGACAGGTGTGTAATGGTATCTCAGAGTTGAATAGACAATATTTTAAAGAAGTTTGGTTGGGAAGGGAAAGAGAAAAATGATGAAGAGGTCAAGAAAAGACTTCTTAAGCTTAAGGAGATATGTAGATATTTGCTTCTAGATGCAGTGATTTAATGAGAGGAAAAGAGATACACATATAAATACATAGATATCTACACATATATAACTGAACTATCTTGAAACATGTATACAGATATACACATACACATATATAGAAGAGGTATAAGAGATATATGTGAGTGTATATAGTGCATTTGTATACAATGTGCATATACACATATATGTATGTGTGTGTGTGTGTGTGTGTGTGTGTGTGTGTGTGTGTGTGTGTGTAGGGAAAAGGTACTGGGATGTGAATTCAAAAGGATGTCATTTGTGGTTTGGTTAAAGGAGATGGGATGTTTATATTGGAGAAAGTTGTTAATTGTCCTTAGTTTTTGAAGAGGACCCAGACATCAGAAAGGCGCATGTCATGACTTGCAAATGAATTGAATTTAAGTGAGTGAGCATTGTATAAAGTCACCAGTCTCACTCTCCGCTCTTGAGCTATCTTGGTTTAGTGACAAGATACAGATCAAGATGAGTGGAGATAGTCCTGGATGCAGCGGGAGACCTGGACTTTTTAACATATGATCTTTCCCAGTTTTCAGTTTGTCTGAGGAGATGCTCATTTAGTGATTAAGCCTAGGTAAAAATAAGGCAAAGAATGGCCTCTTTGATCTGTTTAAAAAAAAAATCAATCTGGGAGGGGAAGAACTTCAGGGTTTGTTGCCAAAATAGAAACAATTGCTATTTGCACTGTCTTTGAGCCATCAGAATCCAATTAGTGACCAAGTGAGGCTTGATCTGGGACCTGTTATCCCAGAGTGATTTGGATTAAGCATAACCATAAAAAAAGAAGTCTATCCCATAAATCCCAAGATATCTTGGTAGGTTTTAGTAATCAAAATTTATATTTCTTTGGGTAGAGCACCCACAAGTAAGGGTATAATTTTTATGTGGACAGAGGGAGAGGAAGGAAGGAAGGAAGGAAGGGAGGAAGGAAGGAAGGAAGGAAGGAAGGAAGGAAGGAAGGAAGGAAGGAAGGAAGGAAGGAAGGAAGGAAGGAAGGAAGGAAGGAAGGAAGGAAGGAAGGAAGGAAGGAAGGAAGGAAGGAAGGAAAGAGCTATATTAATCCATTGGAACCAGCCAGTTAGTCCCCAGTCAGGAATTAGACTAAAAGTGAGTGGTAGCAATATTCATATATTAAATGTTGTTAAGTTAGCTCTGCTTGGAGCTAGAATTAAGGGGAAAGCAAGAAATTACAAAGAGGCAGATTTCAGCTTAACAGAAGGGAAAAAATTCTCACTAATTAGAGATATTCATAATGAGATCCCTGTCATTATAGGTCTACTAGCAGAGGCTGGTTGAACATTTGTTGAGTATATTGTAAAATTTATGGTGGCTTCTGTGGTCCTTCAAACTTGAAGACTGCCTTCCATTTGAAATCTGTTCCATGCTAATAGCTGCAGTGAAATTTGGGACTTAAATCTGTTGATTTTAAATATTCTTGTTCTTTGGTTTGTAGGAGGACCATTGAGTTGATTCTAATGAACATATTTATACTGTTAAATCACGAGCAGTGCTTGTAAAGAGAAGAAGAAAAAGGGAGTTTCAAAATGTGCCCTGTTTTCAATGGAAGACTAAAGAAGTAGAATGCTTTATTACCAATTATACATTTATCTTGTTGATTTATGTCCAACCATATGTGTGACCTCATGGAGATTTTCCACTGGTGTTCTTGGCAATGATACTGAAATGGTTTCCCCATTTTCTTCTCCAGTATGTACCTATTTTACAGATGAGGAACTGAGGCAAATAGTGGTTAATGACTTGTCTACACAGCTAGGAAATGTTCCTAAACTGTTTGATTTCAGACCTGGTGCTCTACCACTGTGCCATCTAGATGCCCCAGATTTACCTCAGATGAATATAAAGTTTCATGTAGGTAGAAGTACACTGGCCACTTATTCCCATTTCCAGACATTATCTTCATATAATGTGGATTCTTTAACTTCAAACTGAATTCTTTCTCCTCAAAATCTATCAGACTGTGGATGTTCATATTAACAATCAGCTATTATTTTCTATCTACTTCCTAAAATAACTGGGGAGAGAGGATAAAAAGTCTACAGGAAGATGGTCATCAATTTCTTTGATGGCTTATTATACAATGTACAAACTGTTGCAAAACAAATAGCAGTCATTCAATAATCAATCAGCTGTTACTTTATTTAGATATATTTATCTAAACACCAAAACTTTCAGAAAGCTTTTTTTTTTCTTTTAGGATTATGTACTTAACCTTGTTTTCAAGGAACATCTTAGAAATAATTACTGAAGAATGGGCAGTAACTTTTCCACATTTTGTTCCCCCAGGAGAAATGCAATTACCAATTTTTTTTCCCCATCAGGACAAACATTATAGATTATACCTGGGGTTAAGTGGCACTATACCACAATTGAGCTCCAGTTTGGAGTTGAAGAGAGTTCTTCCTGGTGAGGGGGTTGGGTAGAAGTGCTAACAGACTAAGACAGGGAACAGCTCACACTAGCTCTTTGATATTTTTATATTTTAATTAATTGGTCTCACTATCTATGTATGTGTTGTATGTGTTCAACTCTGTTGTTTCTGTCTTGCTGAAATTTGATCCTTTGGGGTAAAGTTTCAAATACACTACCAAGTTATCTCCTTCTCTTATAGTGCCTCTAAAATTGCTACATTTTGACCTTAGTGCTCAAGGAAAACAATGATATGACCAAAAGCATTTGAGATTTTTTTAAATCTAGTGACAAGGACATCTGAGTGAGCATCATGCAATCGGATGGCTTTTTGATTCTAATAGACGCTAGTTTGAATGTGCTAGCATTCCAAATTTCTCTATTTTGCTATCTTGAAGTCTCATCCTAAAAAGCATTTATTTTAAGGAGGATTCTAATAAGCACAGAATTAGGTACCAGGTATGCATATATGTGTGTATATGATCTGTTTTATGAGAATGGAATAAAAGATGTTTTGAATTACAAGAAGTTAATTATCTTCTATTTCTCTAAGCTACTGCTGACAAACTCTTCTCAGATTTTTATTTTTATTTTTTAAAGGAGACATGTACTTCAAGGCCGTAGTTGAGGTGTCCTCAGATGTGAACATTTTTTTTTCTCTCTAAAGTGAGCAGAAAGTTATTTGTTCATCAAAGTGATCTAAACAGTCTTTTTTCCTTATTTATTTATTTATATTTATTTTTAGCTCTTGAAAATAGTTCTGGGCTTTCATAAGTGTCCAGATGTTTTGTCATCTCATTTCCTTTATTATACCCTGCCAACCATTTCTAGATAAGTTGTACTGAAGGCTGCCACAGCCAACCTAAGTTATATCTACTCTGTCAACAAAACTTGCATATATAGCCATTATAGAGGGCCTAAGATTTGTTATTGATGATGGGCAAGCAGAAATGTGTACTTGTCTGTTCCCAGAAATGATCCACAAATGGAAGGTTGCAGGTTATTATTTTGTAAGCTTCTCCTACTTTGAAAATTCTTTCTCTTTTTAGTGAAGGTCACCTGTCTAAAACTGAAATTATATTTGTTCAAGGAATGGGATGTTATCCTTCATATCAAGCCTGATGTTAGAAGGAAAAAGAAGACTCTACTTAATATTTTCCACTGCATCCAAGGCCATCTCCAGTTCTCCTGATATATATCTTGCCACTAGACCTAGGTGGCTCTGGAGGAAAAAGTAAGGCTGTTGATTTTGCACAGCCCTCCCTCACTTAGATTCAATTCTCTTGCAAGTCATGGACCACCTCCCTGATGTCATGATTCTCTTCAAGAATGAATGACAAACTTACTCTTACCCCTTCACTAAAATTATTTCCTTTTAACTCCACTGAGCAAATCTTTTCTTATAGCAAAGTCAGCCCATAAAAATGTATGCTGTGCCTACTATTTGTTAGGCATTGTATTAACTGCTGGGGATACAAAGTAAGACAAAGTCCCTGCTCTCAAGTTGCTTACAGTCTAATGGGGAGATAATATGCAAACAACTCTGGAATATATACTGGATAAACTTGAAATAATCAACAGAGAGAAGAGAAAAACATTTAAGTAAAGCTAAATGACAACAACTACAACTAATTATGTATACTGTGTTCCTCAATGGTAATGTCTACTTCTATACCAAGAAAAGGAAAAGTTCATGTCTTTATTAGGAAATCGTGACTACTGTCAAGGCTCAAATTAAGACTTCATTTAAGATATCTCCTCACAATATTTGCAAGAGGGAAAAAAAGGAATCAGTCTTGTGAATCAATCCTAATTGGACTTTGGCTATGCACTTTATAGGGTCTAGGAGTGTGATCTCAATTTCTATGATGCAGAAAACTCTCTCAATAGGAGTCGTTTGCATTTCTATTTAAGCAGCCTGGAGACAAATATAATGAAATGAATAGCCTTTTAATTTAATTGGCTTCCAGTGTGAATCCAAGAATAGATAGCACAATCCTTCTCCCTGTTACTGTAGAAACGGTTGAGGTCAGAAGCTTAGCGCATCAGTCACTGATGCTCTTGTGCAGTGATTTTTAAAAAAAAGTCTCACTGCATCTCTAGTTTGCTGCAGGAAGCCAGTGAGATCTGCTTATATATCCCAAGGACTAGTGTTACACCATTTATCTCATTAAGTGGAACCACCTTCCCCCTACCCCCTAAACAATGCAGCAAAATTGGGGAAACAAAAGTAATTTGTGTACTTTTCAGCCATTGCTGAGATTAGGACTTAGTCAAAGAAGTCAGGAAAGAGAAACATACTCTGACTTTTTATTAAGTGGAACAGAGCATAGTCCAAAAAATCCTTTGTCCAATATTTTTTTCTTTTACCAAAACTATATCCTTACAATTAATTTAGATCACAGTAATATTGTCTGTGCAAAGGAATTGGAAAAAGAATCAAAAGAAAGTTGAGGAGGGAAGGAAAGAAAAAAAGTATAGCTAGGGAGAGAATGTTTTGGGTAATATTTCAACCTTTTAAACTCCCTTATAGAAATAGATAACCATTGTTACTGTCAAATACTCAGAATTGACCTGAGCAAAATAATGAAGTCTCCAAAAACTCACTCATTTACACACATATGCACGCATACACATACATGCAAACATTGTAATTACAAAGTGTTAGAGCTTATAGGAACCTTAGAGATCACTATTTCCAATCCCCTCATTTAACAGATCAGAAAAAATGACATTAGTATCTCACTTAAAGTCACAAAATGTTTTAGTTATTACTAAATTGATCCTGGGACAGAATCAATATTAGATCTGAAATGGATCTTAATGATCATTTCATCCAGAGCCCTTGGATGAGAAAACTCAGGTCCAGAGAAACTGAGTTACTTATCCAAAATTACATCGCCCAAGTGGCAGATTTGAGATTCCACCTAGTTCTCCTCTACCAGCTTCAGCATTCCTTCCACTCTACTATGCTGCCAATGAGGTTAGGAGAAGAGTAGAAGATATAGATAGATGGCCCTGTATTTAGCACACAGTAGTTATTAGAATACCTACTGATTGATTGGTTCTTCTTTTTTGAGGATATTTTAACACTTTTATAATTCTTTTATTTAATGCCTCCTATCTATAAGCCAAGAGAGCTGATAGATTTCTAAAACCATTAACTTAGATTGTGCAAACCAGCAATTTCCTTTCTCTATAGACCCAGATTCACTCACTGGCTTAAATATTCAGCTCTTTTCTAGCATTCTTCTTGAGAGGACTTCAAATTCTGGCAAAAGCAGAAAGAAAGAAAGAAAGAAGAAAGAAAGAAAGAAAGAAAGAAAGAAAGAAAGAAAGAAAGAAAGAAAGAAAGAAAGAAAGAAAGAAAGAAAGAAAGAAAGAAAGAAAGAAAGAAAGAAAGAAAGAAAGAAAGAAAGAAAGAAAGAAAGAAAGAAAGAAAGAAAGAAAGAAAGAAAGAAAAGAAAGAAAGAAAGAAAGAAGAAAGAAAGAAAAGAAAAAAGGGAGGGAGGGAGGGAGGGAGGGAGGGAGAGAGGGAAGGAGGGAAGGGAGGAAGGGAAGGAAGGAGGAAGGAAGGAAGGAAGGAAGGAAGAAAGAAAGAAAGAAAGAAAGAAAGAAAGAAGAAAGAAAGAAAGAAAGAAAGAAAGAAAGAAAGAAAGAAAGAAAGAAAGAAAGAAAGAAGAAAGAAAGAAAGAAAGAAAGAAAGAGGGGAGAGAAGGAGAGAAGAAAAAGAAAAAAAAGTAGCATCTCTAAAGTGTCAAGGACAAAATATAAAAGTTGAAATTGCACAGCTTTGCCAAGCCAGAAATTAGCAATCTTTGAAGTAAAGTAAGTGAGAATAACATTTCTTGCTTCCCATTCATTTTTGGCTCAAACTCCTTTGTTATATCAGCTAAAGAAAAGGTAACATGAATCAACCTCTCAAAAATATACTAAAAAACAAAAACCAAAGAAAGTTTACTCTTCCCCATAGTATGAGAACTTTGGGAGTTGGTTTTATTGGGGGAAAGTTATCTCTATTATTTATTGTCAGAGCAGGTGTGAAGCATATTTATGGAAAAGGCTGGTTATCTTAGAGCTCCTGCTAAACTTTTCCTTTCCTGGACCCTTGGACTATGCCATCCCAGTGCTACCACTCCTATACCTATTAAGATGTCTGCAACTAGTAATTGCAAAATATAAGGCCTCTCAAATAACATTTAAATTTTAATATGGAATTCATGATAGAAAACTTCTAAGATTCAACAATAAACTGACCTTTACTAATGAGTTTTCAGGCACTATGTAAAAAGACAGGAAATTTTTTTGAGTGTTGGGAAGGAGGAGCTAGGAGAAGGAAAGAAATTAATCTTCATATCATACACTAGATCATTGACATGGAAAGATTACTGATATAAAGTCAGAAAGCCTAGGTTGAAATTATACCCGTATAACTTTGGGCAAATCATTTAACCACAATGAGCCTTGGTTTCCTCAGCTGGCAAATGAGTATGTTAGCCTGCTTCACTCTAATATTTCTTCCAGCTATAAATCTAAGATCCAGTGTAGGTAGCCTACAGTTTACAAGTCTAACCCCATCCTTAGTTTCTAAAATAAAGGAGAGGCAGGAATGGTCAGACTTGAAGTTTAAAAGTGTGACATCCATTAAAATAAGAGTTAACTTTGCATTTAATATGCCTGTTATAGGCTGGAAATCTCTGTGTATAAATGCTTCAGATAAGCTTTTTGTATTTGCAAGCTGAGTCCTTTATCTTTGTCACCTTTGGAATGATTTCTTACTTCCTTTTTGGGCTATTAATAATTAATGGGGCTGGCGTTTATATGCCAGCATTAATATGTTTTGATTTTATCATTTCTTTTAATAAATTATGGATATTGTTAAGAAAATGATTCCTTAAATAAGTACAAGAAGGGAAAGGAAGGTGATGGGAGATCAGGAGAGATGAGAGGGCAAAAGACCCTGTGTAAGAATCCACTGTCAGGCTCAATAAATAGCTTTCAGTTTGAAGTGATTGGAAATTGCTCATTACTCCTACTCTTACTCGACATCTTCTTTCACAGGTAAGAGGACAGACCTACAGATGGAAAATCAATTTGCTAAACACTTTCTGTTACAGAGGAAAATACCATACAAATAGGAGTGTTTTATTTGTGCCATTTGAGGGTGAGTTACTCATGGAATTACAAATAAAGAAATGATAGGAGTCAGGAGACATGGGTCCTAGTATTGACTTTTCTCTAGATAGTTCTGTGATTTTGGACAAGTCATTTATTTCTCAGACCTTCAGTTTCCTCATTGGTAAAATGGAGGTGATGGTGCTTGGTACTGGATTATCATCAAGATAAAAAAAAAAAAAAAACAACCCTTGTATTAAGTAAGCAGAGCTAGTATATGTACATATACACTCACAGACCCACACGTACACACACACAAGTCACACGATGACTATAATAATATAGATGGAAAAAGCAATCATGGCAAAACAATTGAACATAAATAATGAAAAATTGCAAACAATAATCTTGGCTCCAAAGATGAGATATGAGAAAATAATGCTCTCTACAATCCTTTGAAAAAATTGTGGGGAAGGACGAAAGGTGTGAAATATTGCATATAGCATGAAATATTTTCTATGTATTGATCAGTTTTGCTTAATTTTGCTTCTTTCTCTTTAAACATTTTGTGCTTATTGTTGTTGGAAGGGATGATTCCCCTAGAAAGAGAGAAGAAAATCTAGGAAAATGAAAATAAAAATAAAATATATCAATAAAATGTTTCATAAGTTTTATTCAGTCTGCCACTGCTTGTCATAAAGTAAGCAGCAATTAATTAATCATCAATTAATCAGAATTAATCATCTTCTATTCATTATTTCCACTTTTCCCCCCTAATCTATAGTCATTGGTTCATTCCAATCAGTTTTAGGCTTCCCATTTAGCCATTTTTAGCACTGGGAGATCTGCTCTAATAGTGGAATATAAGCTATCCTTACTATATGACCATTTTTCCCATGATAGACTGCTCTCTATATATCTTTCTCTCCTTTCCTTCTATGCCATTTTTTACTTACCAGGCTGTGCCAGAAAGAGTTTGCACATCAATCTCTCTATTGCTTATAGGTTGTACTGTGGAGTTAAACATTTCTTCCCAGATATTTATGGATACCTTATAGATAAAACTATGTCAGGGGACTCTGAAGCTCTTGGTCAATTCTCTATTCTTTCTGTTATCTTGCCAAAGTTGATTAGTGAAGGAACAACATATAGAAAAATGCTTTAAGAAAGAGAAAGCATGATTCAAATACAAAATAGGATCAGGAAGATGACTATGAAGATGATAATGAAGTCTCATCTATACCAAAGGGATAATTTAGCCATAAGACTTCAACATAGAATAAAAGTGTGTTCAATCTGCTCCAAGATGACAGGTATTATAGTTTCAGCTATAAAACAGCTTGGTAACTGAATTAAAGGAATAGTCTAGTTTAGATGTGTCTAATTCTCTGTGACCTCATTTGAAGTTTTCTTGAGAAAGATATGAAATCTTTTGCCATTTCCTTCTCCACTTTATTGTACTGATGAGATAACTGAGGCAAATAAGGTTAAGTGACTTGCCTGGGATTGTAGTCAGTCAGTGTGTGAGGCTGAATTTGAACTCAGGAAGAAGGCTATATCTGACTGAAGGTCCTGCACTGTACCCACTGTTTCAATTAAACAAAATGACTATAGAAGAATAAGTAGCTTACATATGTGTAGTGCTATATAGTTTTCAAAACACTTTCACCTACATTATTTTGCTTGATTCTTACTCCAACCTATAGACAATCAATCGAATTAGATGAGATCATTTATAGAAAGTCCGATATAAATGCCAGTTGTTGTTTGTGGTAGTCCTAACTCAACTGCTCTTGAAATAGAAACAGGCTGCAAAATGATACCTTTGCTCACCATTGGGTAGCCAATGAGTAAAAGATCCTAATAGCTCCCCCCCCCACTTATTTTTTTTCCCTTCAGAAATGGTGCCTGTGAAGCAACTGTACGCCACTGATCTGAGAGCTGTTGCTTTTAGAAAGACTTTCAAAGAGGTTTTTGAGGTAAGGTTTTAAAGGCACTCTCAGGATATGGGGGACATTTTGGCAGCTCTCTGACAGTCTCCCAGAGGGATCATTGTAAGAGAAGCTGTAAGTATGTCTTAGGCCCATAGCTTTTTTTGTTGTTTTAATATGGAGTTTTGTTGGCAAGGGTGTCAGTTTACACAGGGCTCCATGGGATTCTTGGCAACCCTTCCCATCACTGCATAGGCAGAATTAAATTACTGGGGGAGAGAGAAGCTTAGAGAGTGGATTTCTATGCGTTTTAATTAAAGATAGCCTAAACCAAACTTTTCTCTAAACTTCTTGGCTTGTTGTTAATTAAAGTGATGTTTACCTTTTATAGCTGAATGAAATTCAGCAAGCATTTACTGAGCACAAGCAATGTACCTAGTAGTTTGCTAGCTAATAAAGATGCAGCAAATTCTAAGTTATTGTCTTAGGAATTTCTGAATCTAAAACTGGCTAGTGAAACAACCACCATACAAAGAACATAGGCAGGAATGTGGGAAAGCCATCGAGGTACCTGGTGTCACAAGGCAATGTAAATTTTACAAAAATGTGTGGTTAGAGTACACAAAAACAGATAGAGATTCCATGCTAGGGCAAGCAAAACCTCTGTCTTTGTTTCTGTCTCTCTCATCTTGTGGTTTGATTCCTCAAAGGTCATCTAGTTCAACCATCTCATTTTATAGATGAGAAAACTGAGGCCCAGGGAAACACATGCACCCATTAACACATATATATGGATATGTGTATATGTAAATAAATAGGTTCTTCCTATGTATGTATAAAATATATATACAAACATATATGTATATATATATATATATTCATAATAGTTTTATCTAACCTGCTCATGATCAATATACATATAGTTAGAGTTATAAACATAGATATAACTTTATCACGAGTTGGTCAGATAAGATTATTATGACCACCTAGGGTTTGATAGAATTCCTTTGGAGGAAAGGACTGTAATTATGGTTGTATTTCTGTAAGTCAAATCAAGTCAGAAAGCTATAATATACTATATGTTTGCCCCTAAGTAAGCACTGAGGATCCAAAGAAAAGCAATAATATAATACTGTCCTCAAAGAGCTTATATTTTAAAGCAGGAGACAACATGTAAATTTACCCCCATTCCCTCCTTTGAGTGATAACATCTGGTCTAACTAGCCTGAGACATTGGCAATCCTATACAGACTATTCAAAAGGATTGAGCTTGGAAGAATAATTTGAGGAGGAAAAAGAAGAGAATATAGTTGAATTTATTCCCAAGAAGTTAGTGTTGAAAGCAAGCTCATTGAGAGTAGATATTGTTTCATTAATATCCTGAAGGCCTAGCACAGTGCCTGGAATTACAGTAGATTCTTTATAAGGAGTTGTTTTTGGATTGTTTCAGTGCTTTGGTCAAGTCAATGAAGTCTTAATGAACAAGAACTGGGTTAAGTTTGGATTAAAGAAAGGCAAAAGATAGTTCTTGTTCTCAAGCATTTCATGCTCTAATGGAGTCAAACCACTAAAGGGAGTTAAACTTAACTCAAAGCAAGGGGAAAGGAAGAAAGCTGAATAAGGAAATAGAATAAGAGAGGTTTGCAGAAAATATTTCAAATCGAATCACCAAACCCACTGAAGGTTATAATATAAGAAAGTAATGTCACCTATAAGCACCAGAAGAGAGAGAATATATAGACTATAGTCTCATGGGATTATAGGAGCATAAATGTAGAATTCTGAGGTAAGAAATCTTCAAAGGTCATCTAGTTCAATACTTTAATTTTACAGATGAAGAAACCAAGGCACACCAAAATTAAGTTCTTTTTAAGGTGCCTAGGCAGGATAGTGGATAGAGCACAGAAACTAGAGTCAGGAAGACTTGAATTAAAAGTCTTCTTCAGATACTGAATGACTGTGTGATCTCAGCAAATAGCTCAGTATCTCCTGTAAAATGGTTGTTATGAGGATAAAGTGTGAGGACTTTTATAAATCACTTTGTGAATTTTAGAGCTGTATAAAAATGTTATCATCATTATAATTATTTGTCATCTTTTTCATCATCATCATTATTTTCATTACCCTCATCATCATTATCATTACTATTAACCATTGGTAATATTATACATTAATAGTAAGCATCAGAAGTAGGGATTTGAATTTACATCCTCTGATTTCGAAGGCAGTATCTAAGAATGTCATTTGTTCCTAAATGAAGTGTAATAATATAATCATAGAAACCTAGAGTTAAAATGGGATCTTAGAGATCATCTTGTCCATTCAATTTCGTTTCTTGTTTAGGAATCTTTTCTACAACATCCTTAACAAGTACTTATTTAACTTATGCTTGAATATTTCCATCGATGCAGAACTTAATACCTTAGGAAGAAGCCTGTTGAATATTAAAGTAGCTCTGTTAGCAAGCTTATTAGGAATAAGTCATTCTAAACTTGGGGTCATGTAATATTAGAGCTTGAACTGAGTTTACTTAAAGTTCTGATTTTATAAATGAAGACTTTGAGACTTAAAGGGGAGAAATCACTTGATTTTCCCAAATTTACAGAGTTAATGAATGCTTATTATAAAATGAATTACAAAATATTCCTTCCCCAGAAAAAAATATTTTTGTTCTATAACTATAAAAATGAACCCATGCCCTCAAGGCTGTTATGGATTTGCTAGTTTCAGTAGAGGCTTATAAAGAATTCATCAGCTGTTAGCTTTAGAGAGACATAGGCTGAGACATGTTCATCCAGGCTTTCCAATAAATGTGACTTTGTTGTTTGCCTTTCTAATTGTAGAACAGGTTTTTCATATAGTCAGTCTTTCATTTGAAAGGCTTCTCCCTTCCTTTTGCCTAGTCCCCATGATATTTATGTCAAACCACAAAGCTTTTCCTCCCTTCCCCCTTCCCCCCCATCAAAAGTAACCACAGACCTAACCCTTTGGTAAAATGCAAATGAAAGATTTCTTTTGGAGTATATTTGATGAGGGACTCTAAAACTCCTGGAGGCATATTTATTAGTTTCTTCCCAAGTCTGAATGAAAAGTAAAACAAAAGAAGTTCTAGTAGCCCAAAATAAGCAGGTGTGTTTATTCTGATTCTATCTATAGACTCCATTTGATTTATGGAAGGAGTAACTTTGCTCTGCAAGCTAAGATTATCTTGGGTCAGACTGTCCTCCCACACCATGCCTGATCTTTCTCTAGTCATATATATCCAGTGAGCCCTAAGGAAGGAGCTAAGTCAAATAGAATGGTTGGAGGTAATCTTGCATCAGAATGTATGTTTTCTTCCTAGAATCTACTGCCCCTAATTGCATAGAAGCATACCTGACTTGAACAATTGTGAAGCTTCTTGCTTATTTAAGCTGTCCTTATGGTCATGTTTCAGACCTAGAGCATCAGTATTTACCATCACTCCTTCCTTACCTTTGTGGGCACTCGCATGCACACACACACACACACACACACACACACACACACACACACACACACACACACTGTATTTTTCTTCTCTTTTGCTCTAGATACAAAAATTCCCAGCTATAGCTCCCATTAAAATAGATAGTTAATTTTAGGTATGGTAAAATACTTCATTTTCCAGTAGAAAAACCAAAGTTTCTAGATTTTTTGATGAGAAATAAATCCTTTCAATGAATGAACCAAAAAGTTTAACTCATATATCAGGGTCTAAGTATGTTTATTTGAATCAAGGGGTAAGAAATCTGGTAGAGAAAACACTAAGAACAACAGCATTTAACGATCTTGAAGGCAATATAGTTCACATAGAACCTTAATAGAAAAGTCATAGTAATAATAGCTAGCATTTATGTAGTGCCTATTATATGCCAGGTTCTGGGATAAGCACTTTACAATTATTATCTCATCTGATACTCATAACTACCTTGGGAGGTCAGTGTTGTTATGTTGTCTCCATTGTGCTATTTCCACTTTACAGATGACTGACATGGGAGATATATCATTTAGTTGCCTTAGAGCATAGCACACAATCAGGAGTTAAACTTGATCAGATGGATTCTCCTTTAGTCTTCCCCAAATTCATGGGGTGATCATGGTCCATGGTACAATAGAAAGATCTTTGAATTTAAAGTTGGAGGACATTGATTCAAATTTTAACTCTGCTCCTTAGTAACTGTGTAACTTTGAGCAAGTTAGGTTATGTCTCCAGATGGGCTTTTATTGTCTTATCTATAAAAGGAGAGTTGGCCATATATAATTTCTGAGATCATTCTAAATCAGAATTTCTGTAATC